>NW_004955491.1:2337847-2345995 GCF_000276665.1 Chinchilla lanigera
GCAAAAGCGCCTGCCTGGCAAGCGCAAGGTCGTGAGTGCGGTTCCCGGAAAGAAAAAAAAAAAAAAAAAAAAAAAAAAAGAACTCTTCCCTCAAATCATCCATACAGTACTAGTACACACTGTCCTTTATCTTCCTTTGCATAATTGATGCATATTATTAAAATAACCAACACTTTTATGGTAGGGATTTGAAGAATAGGAAAGTCATGAGATGTCATAGGAGCTGTCAAAGTGACACCTCTGCTGAAACCTGAATAG
This sequence comes from Chinchilla lanigera, assembly GCF_000276665.1. Classification (NCBI taxonomy): domain Eukaryota; kingdom Metazoa; phylum Chordata; class Mammalia; order Rodentia; family Chinchillidae; genus Chinchilla; species Chinchilla lanigera. The sequence continues at coordinate 2,338,106 of NW_004955491.1, forward strand.
CACTTAGCTAAGTATTGATCTCGGAGAAAGGTAATCTGAAAGATGAATCATAAAGTGAGTGAGTGGGGAAGTGTAGTGTCAGAAAGTGTTGTAGCGCGTATGCGGGCTGGACAGGAAATGCGATGAAGAAGTGGGCGTGGCACAGATGGTGGAGGGGCTTACCGACACGTTAAATTTAATCCTGAAAGGAGTTGGAAGCCATAGGGAGGTACAAGCAGTCAAGTGACGCAACTTGATCTATGTTTTATGAGATCATGTTAGCAGTTTCCTGGGGAAGGATCGGTTGACGAGCAAAAATGGAAGCAGAGACCACTCTAGACTGACTCTGCAGTCAGTCCACTTGGGAGAAAAAGCAGCAGAGAACGGGGCGCAGGAGTGCAGATGGAGACAGCTGGGCTGATTTAGGATATTTTGGAGAAATCAGAAACCATGTGGAAGCTATTTAACAGCTGCTCAATAGCCAATTCTATGGACTCTTCCATGACTTCTGTAAGCATTAAAAAGAAATAATCAATGCATATGCTGAGATCTACCCTTAAGTTTCTGGTCCTTGAATTGCCAACTTTTATACCACTTATGCCCTGTGAATATCCATTAAAATGATAAGGCATTACCATTGCTGCACTAAAGGGTGATCGATTTAGGCACCTTTATGTTTTTAAACCTCTATCCAGTTTTAATAAAATTTTAATTTTACAAATAGGAAGATATTTAATGAATGATAAATATCATACCGCATTCAAATAGATATTCAATTTGTCATAGAGTTTAATGTCACTGCTTTACAGATTTTCATTTTGTGCTTTGAGTAGGGCAGACTTGAAGAAATGTGGTAATACCTGCAGGACTCCGATGATATTTGATAATTATACCATGCTTTTGACTTTAATTCAAAATTAAACTCAGGAGAATTAGAATAACTTAAATAAACCAATAAAAACTTTGGCTGTGTAATTCAGAGCTTAACTAGAAAAGTTATGCATCCACTGAATTTTTCAATAGGCAATTCACTTTTATGCTTACTATTAATTTCCAGTATATTCATTAAAATGTTAAACTTTATCCTGAATCACCTAAATCTTCCATGAGCTCTGCATTTAGAAAATAACTTGGCAAATGCTTAATTTGAGAAAAAGTGCTTACTTTTGAATAAAACTATTTTTCCTAAGAGTCAAGAAAGTATTAGAAGAAATTATGCATGCGCTTAAAAATTCAAATGCTTCAGTCCTAAGTGGTGACCTAAAATAAATACAACACATACATTTGGAAGAAACTCAGATATGTGGAACTTACATGGAATGAGTCATAGTAAATTATTTGCTGATTGCGATTCAATCAATTATCAGTTCTTTATTGAAGTAAGGAACAAGAGATACAGGGTGGAGTAATTTACACAACATGCTATGCACAAACCTGGTTGAAAAAATAATTATAACCTAGTTAGGAAGAGAAGATCATTCACTGGTGTTTTCATATATGCAAGTTTCCTCTATGTTACATGCCCTTAATTACCTTTTTAGCCACACAATTGCTAATTATTTTTCAGTTTCTCAGGGTCACATGTGACAATGTTTTCTTCCTACCTGATACAGTGTTTAATAATCATTGTTATGCTTGCCTAGATGCATGTATCTGCACTTCCATAAGCACAGGAGGACTTTCAGGAGAATGACAATGCCTCACACACTGTTGGGACATAATCAATATGGCTCATTGATAAGGGATAGCTAATAATGCAAGGCAATTGATGACATGTTCTAAATATCAGGTGCCAACAACTGTTTGAGAAATCTGCATCTCTAAAAAAGGAAGACAGCCCCATTCCTTCTAATTCTGGTAGTAAAGACAGAATCTTTGAAGCCAAACATGAACCATCCAGAGCTTAAAGCAAAAGGGGGAGGGAAGGTGGATTGGAAATGTCTACCAGAGGTCCTTGTCTCTCCTGATTTATGGTTCCACTTCCCAAAGTATGGATTTTAATGAGCTCTTCTATGTTTAGTGCCATTATTTTGTGATATGAAAGTAAAACTATGAAGTCAACTTAACACAGTACAATAAAATGAGCTGAGATATTCTTCTTGTTCAAGAAAGTCTTCACAGTGCATTACAGGAAGAAGCAGAGAGATCTTTGCTTTTTAAGAATCCACTGTGTAGTCCATTGCTGTTGATCTGATGTTAACTTTCAGAAATGAGGTGAAATGTTTGAGTGATGTCGAAATACAGTAAAGACATTAAATACAAGCACCAAGTAAATAAATACACAAGGGTGGATATGTACTGAAACCTCTTATAGGACACTTGGAAATCTGAAAAGCTAGCTTTTGCATAGTGCGTATGTAATCAGTTCTTTGGTTTATAAATTCAGTAATCATGTAGCCCAATGAAATAAATACTAACACAGCTTTATATATCTTCATTACTACCTTCCAATATTACCTTTGTAGACTCTCTGGGATTCAAATAATTTCATGGAAGAATAAAACCATTCAAATTGAAGCTACTAGCCAGGCACGGTGGTGCATGCTTGTAATCCCAGCACTCAGAGGGCTGAGGCAGAAGGATCATTGTGAGTTCGAGACCAGCCTGGGCTACAACGTGTGTTTTGCACCAGCTTGATCTGTACAGTGAGACCCTGTCTCAAAAAGACAAACAAGTTGAAGCTACTAAAATTTATATAAAATTATCAATAGAAAACATATTAAATATTCTAGCTGTCTTTATCAGAGATTCTCAGTACATCAAATAAATGTTAAACCTAGTACCCAATAATTAGACATGAATGTACAAACAAACATAAGCACTATATTTTTTCTGGTTTCTATGATATCTAGTAAACTTTAATGAATAATAAAAGCATAAAACAATTAGTGAAGTAATTAAAATGCCAATTATATCAACTTCAGCAAAATCTATTGATTTCCATCTTCCTTAAGTATGTAACTTAGTATTTGGACATTGTTATATGTATATTTCTGTCTTGAGATTGTATGAATATAACTTTTCAAAGCAAAATGTACGGATTGGAAGAGAAAAATGACACCCATTACTGTGTGGAAAGATAAGGATTGTATTTGTCAAGTGTGTTCTGAATTAAATCAAATGAACTTGGGGTTGTCCCAGTGGCTGGTGAGACTGATATAGACTCTGAGGGAAAAATGGTGCACAAATTAGAATTTCTCTGAGAATAGTAAGGCATTCTGATGAACTGCTCTATACCACAGTTCCTTTCACAAGCTAGACACTTTACACATGCAACAGACTTGTCTATTTCTACAATGATTTTGCTTCTCTCCAGCCTTGCTCACCCAGGATATAGGAACTGAACTTTGAATTCCAGAATCCACAGCAGTAGCTACAATTATAGTGTTTCCTCCACCAACTAAGCAGAGAGATGCAGTATACTACAAAGTGAACAAATTTATCATCTAACCATGGGAGGAATTTGGAGAGGATATCAGAATGAAAGAAAATCTATTCTGGATGTCTTCAAGAAGTGTTGCTACTCCAGCTGACCCCTTAATTTAGTTTCAAAAACTGAACATTGCTGACCGTAGGAGTTATGTGTGATTCTAGGTTCCAAAGTACATGTATGACTTGGCATAAATATTCTCCTTCTGTAGATTCTCAAAATCTTACATTACTCTCCTTTGAAAACTTGACTTTTCTGATCCTATATATCTTCCTAGTTGAGGAACAGGGAAAGCTGGGATCAAAGGGAAAAGACAAAAATCCAGGCTTCCAACTAATTATTATTTTTTACCAGCTTTATGGTTTGTCATAAAAGTTGGTGACCTTTTTATCCTGAATTCTTTTTTTCTTTATTTTTAATTTTAAAGAGAATAGAAAATAATTAGAAAAAACATTAGAAATGATACAGAATTTCAAAAAACAGATAATATGAACTCAACAATGGTTGTTATATTGCATATTGTTGCCTTCAAAGTAGTTGCTCAGATCACAGGGACACACACACACACACACACACACACACATAAGATAGCTAACATAATTGTACTGCCAATTTCTATTGGTTTATTGAAAGGAACAGTTAATGCTTAATTTTTTGGACCAATTTTCCATGCTTGTATCCGGTAATATGAACAACTACTTTGAAAACAACAATATGTGTATAACAACCAGTGTTAAATTCCTATCATCTTGTTTTTTAAAATTCTTTGTCATTTCTTTCTGTACAGAGACAAATAATAAATATTTTAGGCTTTTCCGGATATAAAATTTATGTCACTATTGCTGGACTCTGCTATTCTATCACAAAAGCATGAGCAATACATAAAATGAACGAATGTGGCTGGGTTCCCATAAAACTTTACTTAAAAATCAGGCAGTGGTCTGCAAGATGCCGTTTGCTGACTGTCAGTTGTGGCATAAACTGACGGCTGCATACAAAGTATCTTTCACTGAAACTGTTTGCTCTGGAAAACCAACTCTGAAGAATTGGCAATGCTTCTCCTTAGCTTATGCTCCTGTACCCTTTTCTAGAAGAAGCTTAACTATATATATATAATATATTATATTATTATTATACTATATGTTATGGTATAATATACTATATATTATATAGTGTATATTATATAGTATATATTATATTATATATATAATATAGTATATATATTATATATATTTTGGGGGCACGGTGGGGGAGGTTCCGGTACCGGGAATCAAACTCTCAACCTTGCTCTTGCCAGGCAGGCGCTGTGCCGCTGAGCTGAATCCCCAGCCCCAAAGCTTAACTATATTAAGCACTGCTCGAAAGTAGGAGGAAGATCACAGAAGAAAATTACCAATACCAAACAAGCATTGTCTAACAATAGAAAAATGCCTAACTTACTATGTTAAATAACAAAATTACTCTGTATTCTGTGGACAGCCCTGGAAGCATCAAACGTTTAGGTTGAATACATATTTCATCTGATCTTTTACAATCGTGCATCATTGCTCAAATTAGGAAACCCAGACTTAAAACGATGAAACAGACCTGTTAAATCGGAAGTGGTAGAGCTAAAATTTGAAACGCGATCATCGGCTTCCAAATCCTGGGCTGAATAAGAAAATATTAAATGAAAAAATATTCTAAAACACATTCAAAAACAGTCATTCTCTCTGGTACATCTTCAGGGCAAAAGAATTTTGTAGTAGAATTCTCAGTAATTGTAAAACACACAAATGATGACAGATCTCATTGTTTTTAGCAATAAATAAATCAATGAAGCTTTCGGCCATCTTATTTAATACATAACGCACAATGAAAGAAAAAACAACTGCACACTTATTTCCCCTAATATTTCCTGATGCATTGCAATAGCCGGTCTCTTTTCATATTCCAAAAGTTGCCATTTTTCCTTAAGAGAAAAAGCAATTTAACAAGACGCTTGCAGGAGATAAAATGGCCACGTGCAATGTTTCGGTGTTTCCACTTCCGGGAGATAACACAGAACGGTGTTGCCTGAGATTATGAATTTCTATACAGAGATTATTGAAGCACCTGTTGTTCATAAAATACTCTGGTACACTGGAGACAAAACGATCAAATTTTATTAAAATGTGGTTATCTCAATTCAGACTTTCGATATCCAAGTAAAAATAGCAAACTAGAACGTGTCAAAGCCATAAATTCTATTACCCATGCAGGTGTCATTATTAAGCACGTAAGGTTGGTGTTTGTGATAACTGCATCACGCAGCCCCAAAGGAAATAGCAGAAAAGTTCACTGAAACCAGTGCTTCTACTTTTAAGATAATAACATTTTTGAGCCAGCCAGCCTAGAAATGGAGATAAATACAGAGTTTTTTCCTGTTCTTGTCTTCCTTTTTCAGTTTTTGGTTTGTTCGCTTTTGTAGTACTGCAGGTTGCACTCAGGACTTCATACGTGCCAGGTGAGCATTTTATCAATAGACCACAACCATAGACCACAGACGGAGATGTTGAAGTCAAGCAGTGGTGATAATTAAGTTACAATAACAATTTGAAATACTAAGACAATATTTAAGACATTACAGAATAAAGAAAAATATGAGAAGAAAATTAGCTCAAAATCTTCCAGTCTGACATAGGGACAGTTAAATGATTTCATAAAAAAAATGGGCATAATCTTCAAAATGTAAATGTAAATGGCTAAATATTTATATACTGGTAGGGGACTCTCCATTGAACTTGCAATTCCTGTGCAGATTTTTGCATTGTGTAGGATTGGTAACCCTCTCTCTCAAAATCACTGACAATTATGTGTATATAAAATTTTCCCAGTAGTAAAGTACAAGCTGTCTTTATAATTACATTTTTAAAAGCCTTAATCTAAGATACAGTGTGACTCCTTGTAACATTTTTCTGCTTAGACACCTGTTCATCATAATCCTTCAAAAATGTTTTCAAAGTTTTTTTAAAAATCTACAAGTTTTATGAATTCTTCTTCTCTTCTTATTTTTCTCCTTCTTCTTCTTCTTCTTCTTCTTCTTCTTCTTCTTCTTCTTCTTCTTCTTCTTCTTCTTCTTCTTCTTCTTTTGATTTTTTTTTAGACAGTGCTTTACTATTCAGTTCAGGCTGGCCTTGAATTCACCTTGTAGCCCAGGCTGGCCTTGAAGTTGAAGAGGTCCTCCTGCCTCAGGCTCCAGAAGGCCAGGATTACAGGTGTGTACCACCATGCCCAGCCATGATTTCCTCTTATCAATGTAGTTTTGGACATATACCTTTAAAAAAATAAATGCATGGAAAGCTAAATGGAATACTACAAATACAGTATGACAAACACAAAGTACTAGTAGGATTTTTGCCCTAGAAGACCTTTGACTATTAAACCAATTATAAAAGGTTTAAGAATTGTGTCATAGATATTAAACAGTTGGCTTATTCTGATCTTTTTCAATTAAATTACCAGGCAATTTATTTTTAATTTGACACACAATCAAACCATCAGTATACCAGATTCTATATTTGTGTAAAAGATTTTCTAAACTAGACATAGTACTGTATATTTTCTCCATGAAATATAATTTGATTTGTTCAGCCTGTGTCCTTTCTCAAGTTCTTGATTAAAAATCTAATCAGAACAAGTCCAAACAAAACTCCCTCTCACATTCCCAGTACAGGAAATTCTGTGTGGATGCAAAGAATAAACCAATATCCCAGAGCACACTCATTAAAATCATTGAAATCCCTCCCAATTTTTTTTTTTCTTTTCTATTCACAAGAGTGTTGTGTAGTCTGTCAAATGCCTGGTTGAAACATAGATTCACCATGTCTATGGCCCATGTGAGGCCCATAAAAAAAAAATCCAGAGCACTTAAAAAATTGCTAAGAATCTGTAATCCCATCACTTTCACTTCTATCTGGAAAAATATCTGCTATTTATCTTATCTCAAGTCATTTTAGAGAGTTTAAAAATGGGTAAGAAATATATGGGCTCATCGTCCCTTATTCACAGGAGTCTCAAGGTAGACATGATAATGACCATTCTTCATTCCATTCCTCCAGTGCTTCCTGTGTGGTGGTAGCGTATTTGTGTGGTAGCATACTGAGGGGTCTCCATTACTCATGCCCTTTCACTGTCTGGTCATAGAATTGAAAAAGGTTTTCCCCAGTGTCAAATGATCATAATTGCCTCTGACTTACTCTGGTTTTTTTCTCAAGCAATTTACATCAATCCACACAAAATGCTAATGCTCCCATTGCACTCTCCTTTTTAGGTGTAATGCTCTTTATGAGTCCAACCCCTGACAAGGAAAAAGAAAGCAGAGGGGTGTTACTAGTGAATGTGTACCTTCTCATATCTTATTTCCACAAGAGATCCCTGCAGGAGTTTATGAGACTGTGATAAAATATAGGGTGTAGGGGGCTGGGGATTTAGCTCAGCGGCAAAAGCGCCTGCCTGGCAAG
>NW_004955491.1:2349121-2354017 GCF_000276665.1 Chinchilla lanigera
TAATTTTGACCATTCCTTTCTTTAAGTGTTAACAGTTTATAAAACATGATGTTAAATGAGTGGATAATGTTGTTAGGATATGTGAACTACATTGTTAATAATGGTAAATGCCATTCAATTATTTAAAATTGAATTTTTAAATAATATTTCCATGAGATTCAAACCGAATTATTTAAAGTAATAAATGGTACCAGGACAGATTTTTCTTATTCAAAACTTTTATTTGAGGTCCTCAGTGGTTCAGCATGCATGAGATCCTGTGGTCAATTTCTAGCTCCCCAGGGATGTGGGAGGCAGAGGTGGACAGAGAGAGAGACAGAGAGAGAGAGAGACAGAGAGAAAGGCAGAGGAGAAAAGGCTTAGGCATACTTAAATCTCCATGTTACATTTTCTGGGTTCAACATTTTTATTTAATGTAGTTAATGGCAAAAATGTAATGGAAAGCTAGGCATGGTGGTGCACAGCTACAATCCCAGCCAGCACTCCAGATGCCAAGTCAGGAATACAGTGAATTTGAGGTCAGATTGAGCTGGACAGCAAAGTTAAGGCCAGGCTGCACTCCGTAGTGATACAGTCTCCAAAAATAAATGAATAAATAAACTTATTCTTCCTATTGGTATTCTTTTCAGACCTTTTTTGGAGAAGGCATCAAAAACACCCCTATGGTACACTAGGTCCTTTTTTTACCTGCTTTAAGAATATCTGGGGGCCAGGGATATAGCTCAGCAACACAAGCGCCTGCCTGGTAAGCACAAAGTCTTGAGTTCAATTCCCAGTACCAAAAAAAACACAAACCAAAAAACCAAAGAACAACAATATCTGTATAAAAATTAGGTAGCAAACATACTAGAAAACCCATCCCGGTTTGAAGAGACAGTGAAAACCTTATGTGGAAAGGGGTCACATTAAGAAAATTTGTGTAGGCGAGTTACAGATTATAGGTCAAAAGGCTGGCTCCAGGGACACACTTACGGGTTCAAGTTCTAAGTGCCTGAACACAACTCTCCTTTTCTTTCCTCTTGATTTCCATCTTTAAAGTGTTGTAGTAGCAGCACTTGTCATCAGGGTTAAATGAAATAAGGCGTGATTGTCATCAGGGTTAAATGAAATAAAGCGTGTAACACATTTAGTGTCATAGTGCCTGGTAAATATGATTGGAATTTATGACCTGGGCACAGAGGAAAGCATTATCAATATGCAAGCATCTAGCAATCTCATGCTCAGCATTAAGAAAAAATAATCGAACAGGCTTAAGAACAGAGACATTCCGTATTGTTATTAGGCTCCATGAAATAATTTAGATTGGCAACATAGAGAATTGCTTTTCCTCTTTGAAGTCAGGCCAAGCTCTGGGATATGTATTATAAAGCTCTACAAAGCAGAGAGGCTATTATACATCGATGAATGGGGCCAAAAGCCAAACAAAGCTGGTCACAGGGTCACCAAGAGTAACTTGTGCATGCACGTCCTTTCTTAAGGAAGTGCTTGTCGAACATATAAGAAGGGAAGGGAAAAATTTAAAAGACATTGTGACAAGGAGCCTGAGCTCCACAATCCCAAATGCTGACTTTACAGAACAAAAAGAGTTAAATTATATAAAATGCATCAAGAAAGCTGAAGCAAGCCTCAATTAAATGAAATAGAAAGACTCAAGACAGAAATTTAAGGGAAGTATCAGTATACAGTATGTATTTTAAAAGTGTTTGGACCAGGAATATTTTTGGTGCAAATTGGAAAGAAAAATATGCTAAAAGACAAAATAAAATATACACCAAAGCAAGCTCACACAAAAAAATGGATATTTATCATTTTTTATTTTCCTTGAACACTTTTTTTTTGGTTTTGGTTTTGTTTTTTCTCCGGTACTGGGAACAGAACTCACGACCTTGCGCTTGCCAGGCAGGCGCTTTTTGCTGCTGAGCTAAATCCCCAGCCCCTCCTTGAACACTTCTTATACAAGTCTTCTACCAACACAGCCAACAGTACATATGATTCTTTTACAAGAAACTAAATTTATCTATTATAAGTGATTTTAATTTTTGTGAATGTAGGCAAAGAGAAAAATTTAGAAAAATATATTAAGGTAAAAGAAATTAAAGAAACAGCCTACCACCAACTGGGAGATGATTTTATACCCCCTGAGAAATGAACAATTATAAGATTCAGTCTGTGTCCAAACAGGGGCTCTTTACATGAGGTCATTATCCTTAAATTTACCATTTGCAAAATATGCCATAAGATGTGCTTTTATCTCTTTTCAAACACATCCATGATCCCCTCCCACAAATCTTAGAAGCAAGTGGAAAGGGGTGGCTAACTGACTGATTCGTACCTGATGCCTGCAATTTGTATTCATGCATTAGCTTTTAGGGGTGGAGTTAGAAGAAAGCCTGGTACTGAGCTCACTTGGGAAAGGAAGGCAAGCAGCTTATTGTATGATTTGAAATTAAAGGTTAGATGAAAAGTTCTTCACAGAAGTGCTAACTCTTAGTGTAGGATAAGAGAAAACTACCAAAGGTGCTAGAGAGTATGGCAAAATTACAGATAAAGAAAATAAAAGCTTTCAAAGAGTGTCTAGGGAAGTTACATACAATGGCAAAGTGTATGTGTTAAAAATAGTGACCTTGCAAATATTCATGTTAAAGTAATCATTCAAACCTGGAAGTAGTACATTGGCTTAGATTGCTATAGATAATCAGCATTTTGATTATCTATAGCATCCTTAAATAGCATAAACTTGTTGCAAATGTGATAGGATGTAAATAAATAGTGAAAAATTATTATCAAGTGAAAATAATGAAAGAACTTGCAATCTACTTGAACAAAACTGGAGGAAGCATTTTGACATAGTATTGGCAGTTTTCAGTAAAAAAGAAATCATATTGTGGTAAAAGAAACTGAGGAAAAGCAAGTTGGATATAAGTTGGATATATGATACAAAAATCAATGACTTATTAAAGTTAGGCATAAAATTAATTTACAATGCAAATGGATGTGAAGATAAGTTCCACTTTGATTTCTTCTTAAAATTACAACAAATTTTAATATTCATAATAGATAAAATAGAAAGACCAATTAGCTGTTTCATTTGCACTGCTGATTAGAATATATGTTTGAAGTACTCCATACTGTATCTCCAAAATAGCGAAATTTTTATAAATTTAATACTGCCTGCTTACTTTAAAAACTAGGACAAGTTATTGAAAGGAGAGGACACATTTCAACTACTCAGTGAGAAGCAAATTCTTTGCTGGTAATTGTGATCAGCTCATTGTTAGATTCGTCCACAGGTTAGCTTTCCCTAACATTTCATGTTATGAAGTTAAATGTTCATTTCTGAACATTTCCAACCTTCTTGCCCTTTCTTTCTTGTATTCTTCTGATACCAAGAGTGTTAACATGTAGGACAAATATGTGATGTGAATGTCAAACTATAACTTCTGGCCCCACAACTTTATATGGCAACACGGGGTCTACAGGTACAATGTTCCCTCAGGATATTTTTGGAAACCATTCATACCTCAAAAGAGCTAATAATAGATTTGTTCTAAATGAAAGTGACTGCAAATCCATTTAACTTCCTTCTACAAACCCAAACTGAATTCATCCACATTGACCTTCCTCTCAACCAGATCCCAGAAATCATCTCAGCCCTTGGACCAGCTCTTGACAGAAAAAGGGTCACCGAGGGAATTCAAAGCAAATTCAATCATAAAGCCATCTGAATCAATCACAACTTGTTAAAGGTTAGCAAATTTCCTAAAAGTGTATGACCATATGAACATCTCAATTCACATCCAGGGTATTAAAAGTGGTGCAGTAAATTCAGAACCTTTGCTGAAATGTTAAAATCAATCTGCCTATAACTTATAGGCAGATTTATAATACATATATATAATATATATGTTTATATATAAAACATATATGTATATATGAAATTGTAAAGAATATCCAAAAATATTAACCATGTGGCAGAAAAGTTAAAGACAAAGTAATGAAAGGGAAAGCACTGAAAATGCAAGCATTTGGGGTTGTTACATATATATTCAACACTATTAGAAATGTCCACAAGTGTATTGCAAAGGGGAAAATTACAGTCTTCTAGAAAAGTGAATGCTCTGTGAATATAATAATTGATGGCAAAGCACACAATCTTGTAAATAGTGGCCTTTCCTGAACAATAAGATTAGGTGCATGTCTCATGATTCACCATATTCACTCCTGATCCAGACTTGGTCCTGAAAAAAAATAGCAAAATCCTAGTTTATCTTCAATGTCTTCTCATTGCTCGTGTGTGTCACATCCCTGTTTCTGAGCTCATCACAGGCTCCCACTGCTGGTTTGATTCTAAGTAGATGAGACACTACATTTGTTACTTTACACTGGACAAGTTTATGGTGCTTTCTGTAGTGTAGTGGTTATCATATTCGCCTCACACATTGGACAAGTTTATTTGTGACTTAGTTTTTTGTGCTCCCTTTACCCTTGGGTGTCCCCAAATTGGCAACTGTTTTTGTAACAACTGCCTATTATATATCATCCACTATATAGGGCTAGCAAGAACAAAAAGAGTGACATAAGGATTAACATGTAGTAAGAAATATGATTGAATCAAGATGAGAACCTATGTAAAATTCTGAACTTATTGGTAAAGTCAGAACTGAAATAAGGGTCTACTCGTAAATCAGCCATCACTTTAGATGATATGATGGATTAATTTATAACTAAGAGTATGTAAATATGTGATCCCTGCAGGAACCCTTTACATTTCCTTAGAAAATGATCAAATGTATTTCTTGCTATATTTGAAAAACTTCTGGTACCAAAATAGACTGAGCAAGAGAATATTGGGAGGACTAGATCTTTCCCAGTAGCAAAAAAAAAAAAAAAAAAAAA
>NW_004955491.1:2354117-2356498 GCF_000276665.1 Chinchilla lanigera
AAAAAAAAAAAAAAAAAAAAAAAAAAAAAAAATATAGGGTGTAAAATGTATGTTGTGATGATAGTTTCAAAATAAACCGGAGAGAAATCACATGAAATAGGATTTCTTGGAGACAATATGATTATCAGTTTTGCCAGCTGGGAAGACCCTATTCAAAGCTCTCTTGGGTTCTTAATGAGCACTAGAAAGAGTCCTAGGCTTCCCATGTTCAAAAACTATTTATCTGAGTCTGTACAGATGCTAGTCTTCCTGTAATTGGGGAGGCTTACCTGTGAAAAGCAGAGTAACTCAGAAACAATGAGAATTCTGCCATGAACTCTAGAGAAAAGAGGGTGTAGGGCTAGTGGATTATGATTTTAGTTTTAGATGAGAAAAAAATAATGGGAAAAATTGATCAGTGGGAAAGTGCACTATCATTTGATTATTATTCAGCAAAATGAAAGTGGCAGAGCATATCTTTATTAATCTTGTATTATTAATGTACACATTTTAAAGCTCTGAGCTTTCATTTAACCAAACTGAAAATCACTGATTTTCAAAAAAAGAGATTGCTCTCTATCCTTATCTCTTGTTTATGAATAAGAACACTAAGTAATGCTGGTGCTTTATGTTCATGTCACGACATTCGCATTTGAGAGTAATTGGTGGAGAACACAAACATTGCCACTATTCAAAATGGATTTTCCAAGCCAAGCTCAACATGGTTCTGTCTCCAATACAAGTCACAAGAGGAAATAAAGAAATAGACACTTGGCTAAGTGCAGTGCATTTGAGAGAAAAGCGAGGCAAAATGAGCTGGCGTTTTTTTTGTTGTCTTCCTAGTTTCTCTATCTGGAATCATTAAGCCTGACAGGTACAAGTTTATTTTGTAAAGGAAAATAAGTACTTCGTGACACATATTTGCCCATAGATGTCTCTTCGGGGTCTTGCAGAGCCAGTTTCCAAGGCGCATGTGGTTCTGATGAACATGAAAGAAGCTGAATTCACAGCTGCACCCCTGGCTGAAACCCAGTTAACATGGCTTCAACTTTGGCTTCTTGGGCGACCAACCACTACCCCTGTTCAGAACAAATCTTTCTTAGGCTGCTGTGTTACCATACAAATGTGTATGTTACCTCTGATTGGACTGTTACTGGAGGCATCGTGTGTACGTTAATGGGAGGAATCAGCTTTAAGACACAGAGAGGGTGTAAACAGGGAGATGGGAAACATGAGACTTTCACATTTGGGAAATTTTGTTTCGTCCTGATTTTTAAGATAAGTGTAGGATCAAAAACCATGAATACAAGGAAAATCAGAAAATAAAGGAGTGCCGTGTGCCACTCTACCTTAGAGCCAGCTGAATATGGACTGAAACCTGTACAAACTGTGAGCTAAATAAACCTTTCCTTCCTTAATTTTGGGCAGCCAGTGTTTTGTCCCAGCAATGAGAGAAAAGGAGGCACAATGTCCTCACCCAAAGAAAACTATGGTTGAAATGCTGGTTGCTTTCTCTTTGATACATATGTGTATATGAATGAGCAACATTTCAGTGACCTACAATAATTCATTTCAATTTAGCATTGTTTGTTTAGTTCCTCCTAATTTTTGATGCTATAAATAATTTTATAGCTGACATTATAGACTGAAGTGTTCAAATGTCCTGTGTTATATTTTCATTTAAATTTCAAGAAGTGGGACTTATTAACATTTAGCCATTCCAAAATTCATTATATTTATAAACTGCCACATGCAAAGTCTCTGTAAATTTACACTGTGAACATAATGCAAGTTTTAAATTGAGAAATTCCTCTTAGGAAATATTTTTTTAAAAAAATAACGCTGTGTATTCCTTTACAAAACCTGTCATTACAGACCTGTGCTACTTAACGACAGGAATGGAGTCTGAGAAGTGTGTTGTTAGTGATTTTACCACCTGTGAGAATGTCACAAAAGTGTCTCACACAAGACTTGTGTGCAGCCCACTCCGTACCTGAGTGGCACGGCACAGCCTCCAGATCCACAACCGTGCAGGTGGTCCACTGTTGACTGGGACTTGTTATGCAGAGCATGCGTTATGGTTTGTGTCTGCATGTCCCCCCAAAGCCTCATGCAGTCATGGGGCAGGTTTCTAGAGTTTATGATTGATTCGTGGCCCAATGTTGGGATTATGGGTGTGGTGCTACACCCGCCCTGGGACAGATAGTTTGCATACAATGTAAGGGAGGGAAAGAGGCTGCTTGCCACCTCTCCTCCTTTTGCTCTGCTTGCTTTTACTGTTTTCCACTGCCATGAACTGTTGCCCTCTGCCGTGTGCCACTCTACCTTAGAGCCAGCTGAATATGGACTGAAACCTGTACAAACTGTGAGCTAAATAAACCTTTCCTTCCTTAATTTTGGGC
>NW_004955491.1:2362243-2414846 GCF_000276665.1 Chinchilla lanigera
TTTCCCAGTAGCAAAAAAAAAAAAAAAAAAAAAAAGAATTTAAGCTTATTAAAATAATTGAACTTTATTTTTTCTGAGATTCATTTTCCAAATTATGGGGACAACTTTTTGCAGCATGGTTAAGGGAAGTAACACATTCAAACTGCCAAGGTGGAAGTCTTAAAGCAGGCTTGGCTATTATAGAGGTAACAGTGAAACAACCTGGGTAGTTTTCACATTTGACAGTGTTTGCATTTATTGATGGCAAATGCTCTGTGTATATAGCAAATAATATGTCAAATAGTGTGGTAGATATATGTCTGATTCTGATAAAATGGCTGATAGACAGAAAGGTTTTCTTTATCCAATCTGTGAACTCAGTAATCTGAGGCAGAAATCAGAACTACTTGTATCTAATATTTCTTTGCAGTTTATAGTTTACTATAAACTGAGAACTTTATAGTGACTGTGTCTTCATGGACTGTCACATGTATGCATAGACTTTCTACAGAGGTCCTAAAGCTCACATTCAGGCCTACTTTTAGTGTAAGGAAATGTGGACATTACCAACAGCATCTTATTACACTTAATCGACAATGTCAACCCTTCTTGCCTGTCTCTACCGTTTGGTTATCCTCATACCCAGGGTGCAAATCCAAGCTGAGAAATTTACTGGCTGGGATACTAGAAAATTCAAATTTAAATTTTCCTTCTGCAACACATACATAAAAAAAATAGAGGCAATGGTTAAGGCAAAATGATTTTATGGTTACCTGTGTAAATTCTAAAATTGTCTATAAATGATGCACTTAGGTATAACATGATATGTCCTATTTACTCGCTTTAGAAGTCATGTTTTAATCTACAGAAATGGCACCACTGTTGCTTTTAAAACTTTTTCCATAGATGTGGCCAAAGTAGACTATTCGAATGGCTCTGATATCAAACTCTCTTTAAAATTATCTGACATGGGTTGGATTCTTTACTTTGTGGGTTTTTTGCTAATAGCTGGGCAGAGTGCTGATTCCTAGCAGAATGTAGTTATGCCCACAAATAGCCATGAGCAAAACTGAAGCTAAAAGAGGAAATGTGAAAAAATATGTCCCTCACCTGGGAAGTGATATGCTACAACCCCATGCCCTCATCGGTGACTGTGTGGACTTTTCTCCTCCTCCTCCACTGGATAATGATGAGGCAAAGAAGACAGGTATTAGGATCCTACTCCAATGTAAAGTTCTGCCTCCAGGAAGGCAGATTGTGATTTTGAGCCACATTTCCCAAAGGACAGTGAATCGCAATCGAAATTATGTAATTTTCCTCAGAATCTGTCTTTCCATCTAAACTTCCTTCCTTGCCGCAGGCGTTCACTGCTCACGCCATAAACCAGGAGTGGGTTGACCATCATTGATATGAGCATGAGTAATAATGGCTTCCTTTCTAGCTGGCCATTTGTGGTTGAGAGTGAAGTATTTTGGTCAAAAGGCAAAAAACCAGGAAGCTCTTGGCGGGCACATCCCTCTCCAGTTTAAATCTAGCACTGGAGGAGGGCGAGCAGGAGGAGTTTGGACAAGATGGTGGAAGGGAAGTCAGTATGGAATGGAGAGCTCCCAGTTCCTCCTTGCCTAGGGTTCTTCCCCACCCCTCCTTGACTTCCTGGCCTTTTAGGCTACTGTGGCCATCTCAGTCAGGTAAAAAAGGAGAAACTAAGGCGCCTGGAGCAGAAAAGATAAACAGTGCTCTCAGATCCATGATTTGCATCTGTGCAGTGAAGTAAATATCCCAGGTATCCCTATAGTCAATTTGCAAAGGGTCAGGGACACACAGTCGTGACTCATGGATTTTTTTACTGTAAATATCTTTCATAGATAATGAACTATGAAAGATATGTGAAGGACAAGCACTCTCTTTAGATTTTGAAAATGCTTAGTTGCAAATACTTCCTGTCTTGGTTACTTTTCTCTCACTGCTGAGACAAAATATCTGATGCCCACAATTTAGGAAGGAAAGGTTTATTTAGTTCACAGTTTGTGGAGTTTTCAGTTCATATTCGGTACAGTGGCACATGGCAGAGGGCAACAATTCATGGAGGTGGAAGACAGCAAAAGTAGCAAGAGCAAAAAGGGAGGAGCAGCAGGGAGCAAGCCTCTTTCCCTCCCTTACATTGTGTGCAAACTACGTGCCCCAAGGTGGGTATAGCACTCACATCCATAATCTCAGCATTGGACCATGAATCAATCACAAATTCTAGAAGCTTGCACCCATGACTGCATGAGGCTTTGGGAGGACATGCAGACACAAATCATAACACTTCCATAGCAAGACAAATTTACTATCAAATAAACATATTTCAAAAATTGCTAGTAATATAATCCCAAGTATGAAATTATCAGTTTCTCGGTGAATTCTGTATAATTTGGAAGACATATATTCAAAGCATTAGAGTTATTGTTTTATGTACTCTAGTGTTTAATAATTTAAGATATGGATTTGGGGGAAAATTAACAAAATATAGTGCTAAGTGTGTCTATAGTGACCCAGTAGTAAACTATAATAGGAGAGAAATTTTGTTGGATTTTGAATTTTACATGACAACATCTACATCTTATCAGCTTTAAAAATATGATTTTTGTTTGTTTGTTTGTTTTGAGACAACTCATTATGTGACCCAAGTTTGTGTCAAGCTTGCGGCAAACCTCCTGCCTCAGTCTCCCCAGTGCTGAGTTACAGGAGTGCACCCAGCCTAAAAGTATGCCTTATATGGATGGGTAAAAGTTATTTAGAAAATATATCTAATATGAAATTGCTATCTACCAAGATAAATGTTAAATTTGTTTAAATTTTTCAAAAATCAGGTATCTCTAAAAGCACAGAATGCAAACATTAACATAGTACAATCCTTCACTTATCTTCTAAACATGTAATGCCTTTCTTCATTTGTTCAACAATTAATGTACTTGTTAAGTTCTTATCATTGTTATAGTCCTTGGCAATTAAGAAAAAAAATGAAATGTCTGTCATCACGAAGATCCCAACCTACCGGAGTTGGGAAATGTATGAAATGTGTCAGGCGAGGTTGTGAGGGTGCTGAGGGTGAGCACAAAGTGGAGAGCAAAAGCTCTGGAGGTGGAAAGGCATTGTGACTTTAAATTGGGCAGCGTGGGAAGATGCCACTGAGTAGATGATTTACTGAGCTAAATAACTACAGAGCCAAGCTTTCCCGTAGAATTTGCAGCATTTCAGACAGCGCAGAGTAAATGACAGTGTCTAAGGTAGGCAGGTGTGGGTCAGGTTGAAGTTGGCCAATGTGGTTTGGATCAGGTGAAAATAAGTAAAATCAGAAGGACGGGTGGGGGGTGGGAATAGGAGGCATAACAGTGGACAGACTGTACCCACCCACAACAGCCAGGTAAGCTGTAGAAAAACTTTGTTTGTCTGAGCCATGGGGGAAGCACTTGAAGGGGTTTGTTCACAGGAACGACTTAATCTGGTTTATATTATAAGCAGGTTATTTTTGTGCCTTGTTGAAAATAGTGAGTCAAATAAGATGAAACACGCAGGCCACTTGTGAGGCATGTGCAATGATCGCAAGACAGACTGTGGCAATTTATGCTACAGTAACAGCAGAGGTAATGAGCAGGGGTATGGTATTGAAAATATTTGAATGAAAGAACTAACAGGTCTTGCATACAGGTTATGTTGGTCACCTTTAGTGTATGCTGCAATTACAGACAGCCTCAAATCTTCTTTCCAATCTCTGTGGTCAGTAGCACTGATTTATTGCTCAGATTACATAAAGCAGCTGTGGGGCTGCTTGAGGTGTGTATCTTGGTGGTCTCGACTGTTTCTCAGGTTCTCTGTGCAATCTAGAATTCAAGCTGTGCACCTCCAGCTAGGAAAATGCTGAATTCATCACAAAAGGAACCGAGCGACAGTCAAAGTGGGCAGGCTTTTTAAAATTTGTGTGGAGACAACGTATAAATCACACCTACTCACATTCCACTGCCTGACACAACATCGCGGGTCTCATGGGCACTGGGGGAGGACTCACAGTCCTTCCTTGAGGAGGTCCCTCCGGTCTTTTTTGGAACTCAAATGAGAGCAAGTAATTGGAAACCATAATCCTATCTGCCACACTGGAGACTAAAGAAATCAAAGTTTGTATTCTAACAACGAGAAACTGTAAGATTAATATTCTCTGGGTCTGAGAGGCCACAGGTAGAACAGATTTGAGAATATTTTTGAATACCTGATAATAATGTCAAATTGGGAGACATATTAATTAATTTAAACTTTTTGAAATACGTCATAAAATTGAGGAAGCATAATTTTTCTAGAGATCTAAAGAATTGTCCAAATGGCAAGAGCTAATCAAGCACCGAGTCATTATCATTTGAAGTAAAATAACCTAATGATCCAACACAATTATGCAGGATAACGCAAATACCATACCTGTGTTCAAAATTGAAACCCATTTTAAAAATCAAGCAATCATTACTCACAAATCATCAACTACTTTGAAGGGTTGGTGATATTCAAGCTGTACCTTTTCCTCACATCTTTAAGTGCCATCAATACTTCCCTTAACTAGAGAAACAGAAACCAGCATAAAATCTACACACTGTAATCCTCACTGCATCCATCCCAGTGCAGAGGGAATGTTTTGCAGCCCTTGTCAGAAGTGCTGTTTCACAGCGGTACATTATGTCTCTTACATCCTCTAAGCCTGCTGGTACACGGGTTTCTGAAGAGTGACGGAGGGTTAATCAGCTTTTGGCAGAGATCAGCAAAATTTGCCATCATTTTAGCCTCTCCATCAAGACTCATAAAATATTTTGGAAACTACAGAACAACAACAACAACAACAACAAAAACCCACCCAAGCAGAAAATTAAAAAGCAATCTGCCAGTTCAGTGGAATTCAACCTTTCCTAGCCTGCGAATACTGGAAAAAGAGTTAAATATTCATTCACAAATACCCGGAGACATAAAACTACAGGAGAAACATGAAAATAATATATAAAGGCTATGGGACATTTGGAGAGGTGGAGTAGAGAACAAGGGATAAATTGTGCATCTTATAGAGAAGTGTGCTTGTTTTTTATTTTTTTCTCTTGATTTCTACCAAGACGCCAGAGATTACCAAATTTAGGAGGACAGGAGATAATTCCCTACTCCTAACAGGGAGCAACTCTTTCTTTAATGTTTTGTGTTGTTTTTAGTTTGAATTTCTGCTGAAGTTTTTTTCCCCTGGATTACAGAACTATAAGTCTCCACTTGTGTGGTGCAGGGAAAGCTAATTGCGTCCACTGTCAATTTCCTCAAATAAAAACAGAGCATTCAAAAACAATGTTGACAATACGAAGCTAAGTTTTTCCAACTTATTGCGGTAAAGGATCGTATTGTCTCCCAAGAGTAGAATCTTGAAAAGGAAAATGAAAGAAGTGGGTAGAGATTAAGGACTGGGCTGGGGGATGCTATGGCAGGTGTTTAGAGACAGAACACAGGATAAGGCCAACAGAGTTGAGAAAGTAATAGCTTTAGACTGGAGAGCAGCATGAGACCAGAGTCTTCACCTGGTTGTGGTAGCAAGGTCTTAGCACTAAGTGAGCTGTTCAGTTTGTTGCTAGCCTTCAATTCCAGACACAGGCAGTGAAGTGATCTTCACTAAGCCCTGCATTGTTCAACACAGGTCCAGGGAACTGCCTTGATTTTGACACTCAGTTGAGAGTTGACCTATTTTTTTGAAATTTTAGGAGAACAATTTAAACCAAGTTTAGAGGTATTTGGTCCAAGTCTCAAAATTCTTACATGAGTACGGTGTGTCTGGCCTCATCCCCTGCCAGACAGGACACCATGAAATGACAGAATGCCAAGACTGCAATTGTATTACATACAATAGAAAGTCAGTGCCAGAAAGCTATATCGCAATGTGCCTGGCATCTACAGAAGAGCAAAAGATGAAGCTTTGTATAACTGCAGGAGCTCATTTCTCTGGTTTCTTTGCTTCCACAACTGTCATTTTATTTCTCTTTGACCTTCTATGAGTAGCAAAATGGGAAGAGATATAGATTCAAAGAGAAGAAATGATCAGTGGCTATCTAGATTGGTTACAAGCTGAACATTACCCAAACATTTAAGAGAACAAATGGAAAACAGGCTCCGCAACCCAACATGCTGACCTATTCTTGAGGGCCTCAAGGTGTTTCGGGGGACTTGCACATCTGTACTTATTCTATTTCTAGGCAAGGTGCCTACTGCATTCTGGGGTGTGTCCTATTACAAAATATGTTTTTTGCTATGAAAATCCTTTTGCCTTATAATTTCCTAGTTCTCACTTGACCCAAGGAGATCTTAGTAATCAAGTCTCAAAGTGGCATTGAATTTAAGTCACACCTTTGTTGTTTCGATTTCTCCTGGCAATTCTTCTGAGTCCAGCAAACTTGTAAAGAACAATTATACGAAGATAACTTCATTAGTCCTGCTTAGACCCATTTTTTTTCAAAACATACAAAAACAACCCCTGACTACCTCCAGCTGCTTCCCATCCCCTTCTTGTATTTCAGAACTGTTTCTGTCAGGAGAGGGAGACGATAGATCCGGTAACTGCCGTGTGAAGTGCTTTGTGAGAAATATTTCCAAATCACAATATAATACAAATCTCATCCAGGGCTACCCAAACAGTGTTGCTCTCCCAAGCAAATAAAAAATGCTTCATTTCACATCTCTTCTTTTTGGTGTAATAAGGAAGAATCTATCAGGTTTCGGATTTAACATTTAAAGATAATTCACTTTGGAAAGATCTTTGGGGAGGCTTCATTATATTTTGAAATATTAAATACTGTACCACTCAGAGGGCCCCCAATTGAATAAAAATGTGTTTTATTACAGCAGCGCTCACAGGCGGTCTCCACGACTTCATTCTGACCGTGTAGGAATAGTTCTTACACGCACAGGTTTCCCCAGGACAGACGTTTTCCCGTTTTAATTGTTATTCTGTGTCTGCGCCACTTACTTGAGCATCTGAGAGCGAGGTCATTAGCAACAACAAGAAAACAGAGTGATGGACATTTGCAAAAGATGAATGTTTAGGGAAAATGCTGCTGTCATAAAAGCAGCCATGCAAGTGGGTACTTGTCACCAACAAAGACAAGGGCACACGCACCATGAAGACAATAGGAATCTTCCAATAACCCTGTCACCAGAAGAGCCCTAACTTGCTACGCCTTGAGTACTGGATCCCTGAATGATTTATTGCCAAAATATTTTCTAATTTCCCATTTTGTTAATTGAATGTGATTAGTGAGAAAACTAGCTATGAATTCAGGATAACAGAAAATTGCAGTCACCCCAGGGCAGAAATTATTATGTTAATCTGGCGTGGAAGTAAACATTTCTTCAGGTGAGTCTATTCCTTAACAAGGAGATGAGGGATACTTACTGAGGAAGTGGCAGGAAGCCAGGGTGAGTCAGGAAGGGTCTCTCTCAAGGAAATTAAACCCATTCAGCTTTTCTGTTCTGGTGTCTTGTTGTTTGGAATTGAGGTTTGATGGGAAGCTCTGGCAGATATGTGTTCTGCTAGTTTAATGTGATAAAGCAAAAAACACTCCCACTGACAACTGGGCTCTGAGGGTAATGCTGAGAATTGAAGCCAAAGCCACAATTTACAAAATGGTCTCCACTGGGACTTGCACAACATGTAAGTTACACCAAACCAAACCACCATCACAAACAATCTGATCTAAGCTCCGTTCACACCAGTCCATTTAGCTCTATATGCTCCAAAAGAGCGTCACAGGCAAATCAACCCAGCAGAAGCACCACAGACTGTAGTGGTAAAGACAGAAGTTCTGAAGAGTCTCCTTTTGTACAAGCTCTCCACATCTTGACACTTACTACAGCTTCTGGATCTAAAGGGGTTTCCTGCATGGTCTCTACAGAGATACCTCTCAGTTCCTGTGGTGTATGTACTCCATACAGTAATCTACTAAACCTCACTTTATCTGCAGTGCGGCTAGTCGTCCATAGTTGGAAGGCTGTCAAAAGTAATGTGGACATAACGAAAAGATAATGGAGAAAACCATGAGGAAAAATTCTGTAAGTTATGATAGGTAAGAGGTTGAGGTAAAACAGATGATTTGTTTCTAGTGTATTTCTCTCTATATAAATTAAATTGAAATTTCTCACAGTTGCGAACTAGTTAACAATATTTTTTAAAGACTGTCTATGGAGACAGAGGAAAATTCCCAGGGGTTTGGGGAGTTGTAGGCGGGGCAGGGAGATATTGATCATACAAGAATTCAGTTACACAAGGGGGAAAAATTCAAAGGATCTGTCATACAACATGATGTCTGTGGTTAATAATGTAATTTATACTAGAAAATGACTAAGATAGATTTGGAGTGTTCTCAGCACAAAAAATAAAATGTCACAGATACTGTATGTGAAGTAAGAAATATGTAAATTAGTTTGACTTAGGCATTTTATATATATATTTCACAAGATGTTCTACATGGTAAATATATATTTTTTCTGTTAGTTTAAAAAAAATAAATAATTATTTTAAAAAAGAAAACTCAAAGCTCTCCTGGTAGTTTTAATGTGCAGCTAAACATGCGAACGAGGTTAAAGTGTGTCCTTTTTCTCCAAAATATCTTTCCTTGATTGAATCATGAGTTATTTAAAAGACGTACATAAGCAGCTCATGGACAATCTGATGAGTTTTGATTTATGACGCCACTCAGGTAACCTTCACCCGAACCAAGATACTTGTACTTCAGCTTCTTGTCCCTCAAATACCTGAGTCCAAGATTTCAGTCTATCGTCCACTGGCTCTGAGATAGGCGGGTCATGGGGGAAGGGTGCGGCAGAGAAAAAATGCTCAGCTCACGGCAGCCCGGAAGCAGATCACAGAGGGAGACAAGGGAGCCAGCAAGGAGAATATATGCTTCCGGGTCACCCCTCCAGCAGCCCATCTCCTACAAGCCCGACTGCCTAATGGCATATTCAGCTATGAACTCATTGATAGCCTATCAGTTGATGAAGTCAAGGCCCTATGGTCTCACGTCCTTCCTAAAAGCTGCATGGAAGAGCCTTCTCAAAGGTTGTTTTTTAGCAAAATCATATCAACACTTCTCATGACTCAAGCTGGTCCTTCATGCATTCTTCCAGTTAGTCCCCTCCCCACAGTATGCATGCTTTTTCTACCACCATACTTTAACTTTGTCTGTTTTTTATTTCATGTAAGGGAAACCACACCCTGGAGATGTTAAAGATGACTGGCATGAGATCAGTAGTGTCAGTGTAAAATGAAGGATGTTCAACTCTGACCATCTCTTTGGCTGTGGTTAACTTGGTTCCTCTGGTTTCCTAGTTAAGCAATTAAGCAAGATCATAAAGCTTATTATTGGTACAAGTGAGATCAAATTTATTGCCATGTAAACACTTTTCACTGATATTTTTATATCATTCATCATTAGCTTAATAAATATCAACTAAACCAAAAATATTCAGAATATTTCTAATACTTCAATTTCTACTGCCACTCCCAGAGTCCAGAACTTTTTTTAAAATGTCACATTGGATGATTTCATGGACTATTTCCTTTGTCTTTAGATTATCTCTGATTTATTCATTCCCTCATTCCTTAAGGTTTCTGTTATGGTTTGTGTGTAGATGCCCCCACAAACCTTTATGTAGTCATAAGTGGGGCTTTCTCTGAGGTGACTGGATCCAGAGTGTGTGATGCTGGGATTAAGGGTATGTAGTTACTAAATTAGTCCACTGATTGATTTCACACCTACCTTAAACCCAGTGGCCTAAAAGAGAATATAAAAGGGGGGGAAAGAAGCTGCTGAGAATTTTTTCCTCATTATTTCATTGCTTTGCAACCTTTTGCCTGCCAAGAACAGTTTCCCCTCTGCAATGCCTGTCCGCCATGCCTCCCTGCCTTGGAGCCAGCTGATTATAAACTATGTACAAACTTTTGGGTATTTGAGCTTTTGGGTATTTTGTCTCGGCAGAGAGAAAAATAACTAAGGCAATTTCTCAAAAACTTCTTTGGCAATTCTTATTCTAATGAACTTTATTTTGCTTTTTGCGACTAACTTCATCGATACAAATTTTATGATGCAGCCATTGTTGGCTTTTAATTATCAGAGATGACAAATATGTAGCTGGCTGGTGAGATACAACTATGTTTTCCCACTTACAGAACTGTTGTTGCAATTGAATTAGTTGCTAATGTTGAAAATTGGGGCAAATCTGAGTGACAACTCAGCACCCTGACTTTTTTTCAAACGTAGAAATAAATGTCTGATAACATTGAAACCCTATTTCCCCCTTGGCTACAGTAGTTGGCAGTGGGAGTTCAAAAACTTCTCCAGTTCATGACAGCTGCAGCCCAAGATGTGTTGTCTCTCTGATATTGTGGTCATGAGCGGGCGGGCATTCAGTACTTCATCTGTGCTCTAGTCTGCCTAGCATTATCAGCCATGTTACTTTTCCATCTAGTTTTTTGAAACGTAAAGTCCAATTTCTCGATCACATATTTAATGTTACCTTTCAAACTACATTGTGTACTACATTTTACCATAATAGACTCTGCCTAAAATGATTGTTCTTCCTTGAGTAGCAGGAGATGAATGATAACATTGCTTTGGTTGGTCATCTAATAATTTTGCCTTTCTCAGTCTGTGTCTCTGCCTTTGCTACTGCCTCTGTCTCTGTGCCTCTGTGTGTCTGTCTCTGTCTGTCTCTGTCTGTCTGTCTGTCTCTTTCTCTGTCTCTGTGTCTCTGTCTGTCTCTGTCTCTCTGTCTTTGTCTCTCCGTTTCTCTGTGTCTCTCTCTCTCTCTTTCTCATAAAAATAAGGAATGTCTACATTTCCCTTACTTCTTGGAAAGATTTTCTCCTACCTATGCTCTCATTGTTTAAGGCTTTAAAGCTAAGCGGAAAGCTAAGAGTCTATATGACAGAGGAAGAAAAGGACAACTTCTGCGCAAGAGGGGCAGCATCTTGAAGTCAGCAGGAAGCAGATTACATTATTTTCCAAGGGACTGAGCTAGATTCTAGTAGAGCAACAGCAGAAGTTTGGCTCTAGTTTATGAAGATCGCAGGTCCCTGGACAGAATAAAGCAGGAATAGTCCCGCGGTACACATGGAGAATGAGGGCAGCATATTAGAAACAGGGGGAGTTTTGTTAAGTCTCTGACACTTGGATAAGTTCTGAGAACTAGAATAAATAAATAGGCCAAAAACAATTGAGCGTTGAGCTAGAGGAAATTTTAGGGAAAAGGAAAGAAGATAGACTCAAAGTGTTTACTGGTGGTTTATCATGGCAGAAGAGAAGATCAGATAGGAGAGAATGTGGGGTGGTTGGTTAAGAGTGGAGGAAAATTGATAGGAAGAAAGTAAAAGTCAGAATCATCAGGCTTTGTATTTTATTTAAGAAATTTGTTTTACCCAGAATTGGAGTCACAAAATATTTGTTGGGGAAAGATTCAAAGAAAGAATTTCAAGTACTGAAAACTCTACTAGGTATGCTTCAGGTCACAGATTACCATAACTGTAACGGTGTATTCAGTGGATGTATGGAAACATTGCTGAAGAAGTATAATAAAAAATATAATAATGAAAACAATGAGTCATGAGGTGCACCATCTAGCATGATTAGAACTTATTTAAAAATTGTACTTTTGAGGGCCTGTGGGATTCAAGGAAGGTTTATGTAGCTATAGAACTTAGTCTTGAAGGAGATACGGTTTTTGAACCAGAATGAGATTGGAAGTTAAAATGTTCCAAGTTCAACCGAAGAGGATAAGATATCTGCGTGTGTGTGTGTGTGCTGTGTGTTTGTGTATATTGTGTGTGTGTGTTGTGCTGGGTTGTGTATGTATCCAGTTTAGGAAGGGGAAGCTATTATTGAGGGATTCTGAGATATAACTGATTGCTATGATAAGAGATAATATTTCAGAGATTGATTCGATAGAAACTGCTGTCTCTTGTGTGGAAGAGTAACCTGATAAAATGATAAAAACAGTACATTTAGATTGTTTACACATGGTATTCAAAGTTTTCAAAGGCAAAAAGTGATATTGGGAAGGTCTGCTAGACAGCAAGCTAACCTACAAGAGAAAGAACTGACAATGTTTGAAAGCACAGTGAACCAAGTCGCTGAAGGAATTACAGGGTCAAAATAGGAATTACAGGGCCTGGAACTCAAACCTAAGTTTCAGGACTCCCACTAGATCAAACTGCATGTTCTGCAGGAAGAGTGAAGAAATAAACTCATTCTAATGCAGCCGCCAGTCCTCCTCCTGCTGATGAGCACCATTAGACTGGACTTGGTCTCTGAAATTGTCACAATAGGTCATTCTAATAGCAACAGGTATCTCTATTTATGTGTCTACGAGGATCACAAAGCAGGCAGGAGGCCCATTTGGGTCATCAGAATTTAGAATACTCTGAATGCCAGCATGCCCACTGTCAAGTGTGTCCGGCACTCAGAATTCCAAATTTTGCAGGATATTTTGCTTTACCAGAACTTATTCTACTTTCAATTGCATTTTTGATTCACATAAGAATTTGGGACTAGCATATTACATTATGATTCTTGTATTTTCTGCTCTTTTAAGCTAATTAAGCCATAGATTATAAGCATACATTCATGTGACTTTAAACTTCTCCTTTTTTAGCGTGTGTATTCTTATTGCACATGTTTCAACATATTTTGATTTTATTCACTTGTCAGACTGCTTTTTGTTTTGGTAAGAACACGACGTTAAATGCAGCCACACCATAGGTTTTTAGGTGTACAATAGATTATTGTTGACTGCAGGTCCACTTTTACAGAGCACATTTCCAGTTTATTTATCTTGTTCAACTGAAATATTTAGCGGGTTGATTAGTAACTCTCCACATCCGCCTCCCTCAACCGCAAAGCCACCATTCCGCACTTTGACTATTTTAGGTGCCTCCTGGAAGTGAAATATTTCATTTTGAGTTTCTGTGGCTCGTGTTAGTACGGTGTTTTACATTACAGCGTTTCCTTCGTTTATTCTAGGGCTAATTAGACCGTACTGTTTGTGAAACACATCTTTTTTACTCACTCTTCTCCTCACGGTCATGCAGGTTGTCTCCATGTCTTGGTTATGAGGATTGATAAAATGAGCGCAAGGATACTCGTATCTCTTCAATTCGCTGATCTCAGTTCTTTCTGATACATCCCCCAAGATGGAACCGTGGGATCATGCGGTTGGTCCATCTTTACCTTTTTGAGGAACACCTGTGCTGTCTTCAGCTGTGGCTGAACCATTCCCCTTTCCCCCCAGCTATATACAAGGGTTCCCATTCACCACATTCTCACTGACATCCTCTTTTGCTCTTCTACTTACCATCGTCAAAAGAGGGAGAAGGAGATGTCTCCCTGTGGCCCCGACTTGCAGTTCCCTCACGATCAGCGGTGGTGAGCACTTTTTAGTGTATCTTTCGGTCAACTGCATGTCTCCCTAGAGAGATGTCTATGCAGGTCCTTCGCTTGTGTTTTCATTGGATTTTTATTAAGCTGTAGCTTTCTTATATTACTTGAAAATGAGTCCCTTATCAGATATGTGATTGCAAATCATTCTTCCTAGAGGAAATCTTTTCAGTTTGTTGGTTGTTTCCTTTGTGGATCAGAATAGTTTTAGCTTGTTGGAGTCTCATTTTTCCATTGTTTAAATTTTCACAGCCTGTGCTTTACTTTCCAAATGCATAAAATCATTGCAAGCACTCATATCATAAAATTTTTTTCCCATGTTTTCTTCCAAGCCTTTGATAGTTTAAAGACTCATCTTTCTTTTTTCATTTATTTTAGTCGGGGTCTCACTCTGTAGTCCAAACTGGCTTAGAACTCTGTTATCCTTCTGCCTCAGCCTCCTGAATGCTGGGATTACAGGAGTGCATGTACCACCATGCTGGACATTATTTAAATTCTTGAATCTCTTTTATATGTGATACCTTTTTCCCCTCCTTCTTTCCTTTTAACTTTCTTCCCTCTTTTTTTTCTCCTCTTTCTCTCTCCTTCACTCTTCCTTCCTTCCTGGCTCACTCCCTCTCTCTCTTCCTCCTCTCTCTCTCTCTTTCTTTCTTTCTCTCTTTCTTTCTTTTTCTGTGATACTGATGAACAAACCCAGAAATTCTATGCCTGCACTATATTCCAACCTCTTTTTTACTTAGTGTGTTTTGACACAATGTCTCCCTAGGGCTTCTGCGTCAGCCTCCTAAGTAGCTGTCATTGCAGTTATGCACTACCATGCCTGAATTGTATATTTTAATGTAAGGATCTAATTTTATTCTCATTTTCCCACAGCATTTACTGAAGAGTTTATCTTTTCCCCATTTACATTCTTGGCATCTAGCCATATTAATTTAAAAAAAAATATTATATACATATTTGATGAAGAAAACATCTGCTTAGGGTATATAGTTTAAATTACTATGTTAGTAACACGTTGATTAATTTCTGTTATATCTTTACCAAAACTTTTATTGTTTTTAGTAATTTAGTTGCAGATTGATTCTTGCTCTAATTCAAGTCTACCAGACCAAAATGCCTTTTATTTATTTGCAGAGGATTAAAATAAAATATTCACACAAAGATGTGATTATATACTTTAAATATGTGTTGTGGAATGGGAACACTCTTGTTTTGGGGTCATAATGAAGTGCTCTAAAAACCTTGGAAATGGTCAGAAAACACAAGTAGTCATTTAGAATAATAACAAGCTAAGTAACCCGAAACCTGACAGTGCCTCTCAAATCACAGAGCAGGTGTAAACCTATTTGTAGCTTTCTGGAACAAGGGGTTCAAATACAATTATTACAAAAAAGAATTTTGAGTTTCCCAGAAAGATGCTCTTATTTCAATTAATCCATGTTAAGGTGGATTTGAAATAATTTTACACTTCTTATTAATTTAAACTTATCCTGTTAATTGGAGGGCACAGCTTAAGTCTCTTTCCCAAAAAAGAATAGAGTAAAAACTTGAAAGAAAGCCAATGAACAAAGCAGTCATTTGCTGGAAACCCAAGCCCACAGAGACAGAAGGCTGTGTGGATAGAATATCACCATCCCAGCCAGGACATCAAAACTACAGTCGAATCAACTCCATCATAGGTCAAGGATGACCTCAAACCTGTGCTATTCATTTAGTCTCCATGTTGTTACTAGCCCAGTATTCTAGAGTTCAAAGAATTGGATCCACATCAAAAAAGATCAAAAAGGAAAGCAGAGAGTTTCAACAGCTTCCATCAAAAGTAATCACTTCCAACTTGTCAAACACACAAATGAAAAAGTTTAAAGCTAAATTGATGGTGCGTAGGAGATGAAGATACATAAGCATGATTAGTGAGTGGCTTGAGGATTAGTTGAGTTCTTGATGATCATACTTGCTGATTTCCACCTCTCTGCACAACACTTATGTGCAAACCATCTCAGCTAATGGAACTAACTGAGTGATCTCCTGCGTATCTGGGAGTCACCATTCTGCACTCTACAGGCAGGAAGAACAACTTGCTGCAGTTTGCCAGTGACCCTCCTGGTGACCATACTCAACGTGTATCACCAGCATCAAGATGGGAGCATTTAACATACAGACTCCAGGGTCAGCAGCTCAGAATTACTGAGTTCAACTTTATCTAAGTGGAATATATTAATTTACAAGTTTAGTAAAGTACCCCAAGTGATTCTGATAATTCTAGGAACTGGAAAACTGTTCATGAAAACATTATAGAGAATTCCTTATTTTGAAGCATTGCCAGCTAAAAAAGGTGTGTGTGAGTGTGTGTGTGTGTGTGTGTGTGTGTGTGTGTGTGTGTGTGTGTGTTATTCTCTTTTACCAAAGACAATCTCTTTTTCCTCTGTATTATGACTGAATCTTGCATGGTCACAATACTTGCACATGTTACGGTAGATTCCAGCTAAGCGTTAAGATGTTCTTGGATGCTGGAATAAGATCGTCTTTAAAATCTTCTTCTTTTTTTCCTATTTCTAATTAGCACCACAGATCTTGACATAGTGAGTATTCACTAAATAACTTAGTTAATGATAAGATATTTAGGACTAACTTAGAGAGTTTAAGATCTGTTCTGCAGACCATGAAAGAAAAGCATTCAAATCATCCCTCCTAGAAAAAGTGACACAGAGTTTAGAATCCAGACAGAGAGGAAGGGGTTTAAAAGTGAGAGGAAAGAAATAAACAGGTGACAGATGTGATTATGGGAAAATGTGTTCATTCTGGATACGTACTTGTAGATCACATAAACATTTCAAACTCTTCACCGTGGTGGAAGAAGATTTACAGTAGGTTTTTAGTAAGGTACAGCTGATCATATGAAAATATTTGGAGTCCAAATAAACTGGTTGAAGGAGATTCTTTGTGGATCTTCACCCTATAGGCCATGTGTTTCCCACTCAGAAACAGCGGGACTCATTTTCAAAGTTAAAATAAGTATTCTCTCTCTCTCTCTCTCTCTCTCTCTCTCTCTCTCTCTCTCTCTCTCTCTCTCTCCTTTTTCCTCTTCCTCTCTCTCCCTCCATCTCCCTCTCCCTCCCTCCATAGGTGCTATCATTTCTTTTATGATCTATGCATACTTGCTCGGTACCAGAGGACCATATCACTGCACAGTCGGATTCCAGGCAAGGTTTTCGAGTGATCAACCTGTGACCGTAAACAAAGACTGCTCTTCTCCTCCCCTCCATGCAGCAACTTTCCTCTCCTCCTCCTTCAGTTTTTCCATCCATTCAGAGGAAGATGTTGCGTCCATCACTGCGGAGCTACACAACTCTTACGCGATCATTTTAATGCATGTGATGGGAGGACGGAGAACATCCAATCCCCTCTGTTTCAACCAGAGTATTGGTGTAATTAAAATCGATACGTACACATGTTCCTGGAAACAAACATCAAAATCTAGAGGTCACAGGTAGCTTATAATCCTCTGGAGTTCAGGCCAGGCCAAAGGCCATGCAGCGGCACTCGAGTGCTTTGAGCAAGGTTGTAGCTGTTATTACATCTTCTTTATACTTTTATCATGCTGAAGTATAATTGTTTAACTTTTTCTGCACATGAAAAATGAGAGTGTTCTGAAAAATAGTATAGTAAAGCTGTTCTTCTGCCAACTTAGGTGAAATTTCACGCACCTCCCCCTCCCCATCACAGCTTCTTTCGACTTAATGGCATTAATGCAATTTCACTATTTGAGTGTGAGGATCAAAATCTTATTGAAGCTATCTTTGACTCCTCTTTCACTCTTTCAAAAATTATTTTTTAATGTCACATGTTATTTACCTGCAGCTAAGAAGTACAGTTCAATGTTCAGATCCATGCTGACGGTGTGTAAAAATCAACTCGGGATTAGCTAATCCATCACCTCAAATTTTTATTATTTCACTATGGTGCGTACATTTGAATTCCTCTCTTCAATTACTTTGAGATATATAATGCATGTTCACTTTGTCTTAGAGGTAAAAGACTAATTCTATCTTCAAAATAAAAGAAATATATATGCATATTTATATGTACAAACAAGATATCTAAGGTAGTTCTACTACTAATTTCTTTTAGTTCATTAAAAGGAACTGTTTGTGCTTACACCGTGTGATCAATTTTGCATACCCATATCTTGTAATCTGAGCAACTCCTTTGAAGATAACCATATGCATTATATTAACCATTGTTAATTTCCTATTATCTTGATTTTAAATTCTATATCATGTTTTTATTGTATTTTTTCTTTTTAAAATATAAAGAAAATTAGCCATATGTATATATTTCCTTTCAGGGTTTGAACACCCCTATGCATTGACATTTAAGCTATGGATGTCTTTTCTCACCTGGATTATTATAGAAGCCCTCCCACTAAATTCCTGTGGTTGCTCCTGACCACAGCCACTCAGAAGGAAATATCTAGTAAAACTAATTTAGATCATGCCCCTTTGGTCTTCAAACCCTTCTCCTGGCTTTCCTTCCCACTTAAACATCAGAGATGGTCCTAGGCCTCCACCCTGGGCTGCTTCTATTACTAGTACCCTAACCCTCTGGTCTTCGCGGACGAAGGCCCATGCTGTTCTTTAAACATTTGGCAGCTGGTCCTTCAGATTCCCTCTG
The DNA here is from genome assembly GCF_000276665.1 of Chinchilla lanigera. NCBI lineage: Eukaryota > Metazoa > Chordata > Mammalia > Rodentia > Chinchillidae > Chinchilla > Chinchilla lanigera. The sequence goes on from NW_004955491.1 coordinate 2,380,366, forward strand.
CCGCAAAGCCTTTCCTTTCTTCAGATGGGTCTGAGTCTGGATTCCTCACCCTCCTATCTTCCCCCAAAAGACCGCTTGCTAGGAAAGCCTTATCTTGCCATGGTCTAAATTACACTGCTCCCCTTCAAAAAATTTTATACTCCCCTCTCATGCTATTTTCTACCCACTTGAGAGATATACTTTAGTGTCATCTCTTAACCGATGCATCTCTTACACTAGAGAAGTGCCAGTGTGTAGTAGAGAATACATATTTGTCAAAGATGCGAATGCACTGAATTATGTCTACAGTTTGCTGGTAATATTTAACATCTCTTTCACTATAGGTAGAAAGCTAGAGCACATATTTGAGTTTATCGTTGGGCTCAACATGTAAGATTGTTGCCATCAATACTAGTAAGTTGCCATCAGTATTTTTATTTGCATTGAATGTTCCTCATTTAAAGTTTAGGGTTATGTACTTGGATATCTTATGAAGATGTTCATGGGATAAGGAAGTAAATGTTTATTATAGATTTCATCATATTTATACATAAGTATTTCATACTTAGAAGGAATTTATTGAGATGAACAAATCATCTTCTATATTTATATATAGAAGTTCAATTTTCATTCTCCCTAAGGAAAGAGTTAGTATTCACAAAAATTAGACTAATAACTCATTTATAATTGAAAGTCAATATGTTAGTCCAATTTAGTTTACTATTAAAAAGCTATTCTATATGTTTTTGTGGTAAATCAGATCCTTTACACTGAGATAAATCCCTAGCCTTATTTTTCTTCTTTATTTGAAACAGGGTCTCATTAAGTTGCTCATGCTGGGATCAAACTTGCAGTTCTTCCTGCCTCACCCTCCCAAAGTGTTAAGATTGCAGGAATATGATGTCACACCAGGTCCTACATAGCATATCGCACTGTGAACATTTTGTTGAAACACTACAAAAATACTGAGGTCTCATCTCCTAAAAAAAAAAAAAAAAAATGTGTTCCTGCATCAGTGTGAACTTGTATCACTTCCCACTTGTGAGAATCTTGTCTCGTTTCTTTTTATGATCTGCATACATTCCAATAAGGGCAGCTTTAATTAGGTGAACAAAAATGCGTGTGATTTATTCATCTTTACTGACAGGAACATGGCTGTTGTCATTTAATTTAAATAAATGCATGATGTATACAAACCCTCACACACATAGATGCCCACAGAAGTCGCTGAAACACTTTTCCTTTGGGGCTTCCGTCTCTTGGTGAAATATCTGCAACAGCACCCATCCTTCTCCCTGGGGTTAAAGGGACTGTGGTGTGATTAACGCTGAATCTAAGGCCAGAAAACATCTGCAAACCACTGGAGCTGTTCTGACACATTTTTAGGCTGTACTCTGATGCCTGAATAACTTCAACCTTCTGTCTTGGCCCATAGCTCTGCCAGTGTTCTCAGTTTGAAATAGTGAGATCTGAACCTCTAAGAAATACTCATTTTATGGTTTCTAACAATAGTAATTTGTCCTTGGTGTGAGAATTATTTCTCACCCCCAGAGCCTTGCGTAGCATTTGTGCTGATGTTGAAATACAATTTCTTAAAGGACATTTTGCTCCAAAATCAATGAAATGCACACTGGCATATTTTTATTGGTGTCTACCTTTTGTAATCCTTCCCTTTCATAAAATTAAGATAAGTATTTCTTTTACAAACCATGTTTCATCATTTGTATTTCTTTTTCCAGGAACGTTTCTCAAAGCCGCATATTTTTCCCTGAAATTATGCCCATTCTTTCCTATTTTGTTGTTCAGTTTTGTGCCTAGAAATGAAAAGGTGAAAGGTGTTTTTAAAATGCCTGGCTCTTTAGGGAGTATGTGTTTTTCCTCCCTTGTTTTCCTGCAGAGCAGTGCACACGGCATTAAGGGCTGGCACCACTACTAGCTTCGGGTCTTATTCATTCGAACTGGACCTGCAAGGAACTCGCCACAGACAGCTGACAGGTGGCCACCACTGCACAGGGTCCCTGGGGCAAGCTGGCTTAAAAGCCAGTAAGACCTTTGTGACAGAACAGAAATCAGCCAGGGTGAAAACCTGGCAAATGCATTGCTATAACACCTGCGTGCCCATAAATGGCATTGCATTTACCTTGGTTTTCTGTAACCTTCATCTTCATGCCAAAATCTATTTAATGGTATTTCCACCCATTTCTAAATGAAGAAAATAGGGATCAAGGAAGGTTAATTTATTTGCCAAAGAAGGAATAGCATAGGGACTCAAACCTTGATTGTCTTACTATAATGTATTTTCTCTGCACTCAGATGCTTGGTCTCTTTCATGGGTGCAAAGTTGTCCTGCTGTGAATTAGGAACACAGAGGTCCATCCTGAGCCCTCCTTCCCCACCCATGCTTTCCCTCAAACAACAGGGAAGCTAAAGGTGTGCAAGGGCTGCTCACTGAGCAATTATAGACCCTCCTCCCTGCCCTTCCCCTCTGTGTCTTGAAAATAAATCTTGCCTTTGCTTTGTCTTGGGACTAATTAAGTCAGGTGTTGGACTCTATCTAAAATTCTATCTGAAATCTAATATTTTAAAGAAAAATGGCCAGTATTTTTAAACAGCTAATTCACAGAAAAAGTAGCCAGGAGGAGGACCGTAGATTTGAAGAGGAAATTAAATGATATTTATGAAAATGTTTAAAAACTCTACCCTGGCATTACACGTAATATAACCGTCTTCCAAAGTGTACAGTTTGAGCATGTGGGGATGCATGCAAGGGGCAGTTAATGATACGGCTTAAAGGCTTGGGCTTTGGCAGCAGAAGTCTGAGCTCAAATCTTAGCTTGGCAAAATAATACTGAGTGATTTTCAGGAAATTGTCCTATTTCTTTATCACGCAACTTTCTCTTGAACAAAGGGAGGTGAATGTAATTTCCTTGCAGAAGTCGGCAAACACTAAATGACTAATGTATGTAAAGCCCCAAATGAGTGCCTACTGTAAAATATAACATACTCTCTAAAAAGAGAGCCATTCTCCCACACCTATAATTCTTCATAAGCTCCCTGGCAAAGAAATGTATGATGACTTTGTTATACACGAGTACCATGTCAATGTGGTTGAATTCCAAGAGCTCCTCTGTCAATTTGCAAAGGCATGACTGCATAAGGCTATTCATGGTTAACTTTTTTCTAATATATGAAGTCAAACATTTTGTGGTCAATACCAGTGTATACTAAGAATATTACCTTTCTATGAATTTTATAGAAAATGGAGGCAACAAACAGTAGAAAATACAGGGGACTTCAACCTAGACAGACCTTGCTTCAGCTTCTAGCTCTTGCTCTTACTAGCTTTGTGACTTTGAGTAAATTATATAGTTAGTTAACTTTAACATGTTCATTGATAAAAGGAGGAGAATAATAATAATTACCTCACAGTTCTGATAGAAGAAGCAATAGAACAGTGCATGTGATAGCATAGAACTGTGCTTGTGTTAGAGTGGATGCTTCCCAGGTGTTAATGTTTCTTCCTGTTATTCTTTATCCTTCTGAACATAACACCTTTAGCAACAGAAGACGCCAAACAGAAATCCTAAGGCATTTAAGAAGATCCAGTGATAAAAATTCACATAGAGAAGTCCAGATCGTTGAAAATTCTAGTCATTTCACTGGGACCACTGTTTGCTCAAAACAAACATTGCCCATCAGAATGGCGGCTGTGATTTATTTAAGAAGCAAAGCGTAATATTTACAGAGTCAGAGAGGGCAGCCTAAGAAAGTTAGTGGAATTGGACCTTTGATGAGCTGGCACTATTTTGTAAATCTCACTTTCCTCAGTGAAAGGGATTAGCTTGCAGTGCAGTTAATTCCACATGGAAGAGAAATACCGGAGCAATAACCTCGAGGGATCTTTTTCTGCAAGCCAGGTTCTTCCAGATTATTCTGGTTGATTAAACAAACAGAGAAATAACCCTTCTCAAATTGTATAAATATTAATATTTCGAGTAGGAATGTGGCATTGCTCTACTACCAGGCTGAAATGTCCCTAAGTAACACACAATTTAAAGTAATATAGATGCCCATAATGGTGATTATTTTCAAATGATCTATTTGATGGGTATTATATGCTGCCTTTTCTTGCAACGGTGCCATTAAACTCCATAAGGAGAATTGTAGGGCAGATTCACTCCTGATATTTAGATGCTTAATGGAGAAAAACTTCTAAGAAAATAAGAAAATAATGAAAAGAATACCAGGGGAAGCAAGGCAGGGGCAGTATGCAGTTTCCTTTCTAGACAAGAAGTCTGAAAGATGGATTCATAATAATAACATTAATTTTGATACCACATTTTGTGCTGGTTATGAAATTAAGGTGAGGAGTGAAGGTTCATGAATCTCATTGTATTTTACAAGATTATTCCAGAAAAAATGTGTCTCTGTAATTAATACTGTTTTCTTTAGATAATACAGCTAGGGATTTGTGTTACTTTTTTTTAATAAAATGTCTAGAATTAATGACTTTTGTGCTGAAAAAAGCCTAATGTCATATTGTCCAGAATTCTAAGGAAATGAAAATTTTATGGGAAATTGTCTAGAGCTCAAATTACAGTAGATTATGACTTGGATCTAAATGTCTTAATACTTATTCTAGGAGACTTGCAATGACTTGATTCCTCTTTAATATATGACTAACAACCATTTTGTAAAGTAGTAGGCAAACCTGAAGAGAAATATGATCTGTATTGTCTTTTTGTGTGTGTGTCTTTTGAGGCAAGGTCTCACTATACAGTTCAAGCTGTCCTTGAGCTCACTTTGTAGCCCAGGCTGGTCTTGAACTTGCAACAATCCTCCTGCCTCAGCCTCCCAAGTGCTGGGATTACAGGCATGCACCACCACGCCCTGCAATCTGTATTTTCAACTGCCTGTCTTGCACAGTGAACTAAACCATATGATTGCCTTCATTTTATGTTCTTGGTTTTGACATTCCCTGCTAATCTCTGTCAGAGATTGCAGTTGATTCAAAACTGGTGGTCAATTTATAACCCCCAGCTGAACTGAGTAAGCATGGTGCTGGGTGTGGGAGACCCACTTCAGTATTGTTGCCAGCAGCATAAGAGGCAGAAATGGAGAAGGAAAAGTTATGGTTGTTGGGAGCAGAGAAAGCCTGTCAGGAGCTCATAGAAGCTGTAAGGAGAGGTTGGTTGTTTTGGAGGAGTTTGTTGTGCTGGCGTTCCCAATGAACTTGGCTGTTTTCATCTTCCAAGGAGCTCAGGTCCTCGTTGGCATGGTTTTGGTTGAGAATGGTTTTGGTTCACTTTGGGGACTCTCTGGTCCTCTGAGCATCACTGTCTGGTTCCAGAGGGGAAGAAGGTGCACAGCTCAGGATCCTGAAGAAGCTTGCTGTGTTGGCTTTCCTGATGGGAACTCGGCCATTTTGATCACTGGAGGAGCTTGGGACCTCACTGTTGCTGAGGATGGCTGTGGTACCTTTTGCAGAGCTCTGGTTCTTCTGAGCATTGCTTTCTGGTTCCAGTGCAGATCCCTCAGCCTGCTAGCACAGATTCTTCATCCTGGTGGCACAGACTTCCTAGATTCCATCACTGATATTTGGGCCTTCAAAGCACAGATACGTGAAAGAGGCTCGCATGAGACATTGTCATGGGTTCAGGGCCTCGAGTTGGATTCATAGGAGGCATTGTTTTGAGCTCTAGGTCCTTGGCTGGACTCAGGTAGGACATTGCCACGGGATCCAGGCCCTTGGCTCTATTCCTGGTCTTAGTGTGTGGACGGATTTCTTGCGCTCTTTTGTACATGGTGCTTTGGGTCACTATTGTAAATAATCCTATAAACTAGGTGCCCTGTATTACATTGTTCTCCTTGCAGCAAAATGCCCCAAACCAACACAGAGATAAACATCACATTTCTTCCATTCCCAGTCATACCACTGTCTCATGTTCAAATAAGAGCATATCATACAAATCACATACAACCACACTTCTAAACACTTTTTGCAGTCAGCCAAAAAATGATGTAAAATCTACTCTGTGCATTTAATAAACTCCCGTCTTTTGTCCTTTGGATGCAAACACCATGCCTAAAAATTTCAATTAGACAGATTAGACAGTTTTCGACCTGTAAGATTTCCTTACCATCCAGTGGGAATCGGGCCACCGCATGTTCCACAAGGGGCTGATCCCAGTATCTTATAGAATTCATGGCCTGAGACACCACAGGGAAGAGGAAAGATGATATATGACCACACACAACTGCTGCAATGCTAATGGCATGGAAAACAGACTCCACACAATATTTTAGCAAGTACACATGGCCCACTTCACGAGTGAAACCTACTTCGCTAGTAAAAGTCAGGGCTACTTCACAGGACAATAATAGATTTTAGAAGGTTTCAAAATATCAGCTTAGTCCAAGGGTTGTACCTATATCTGGAATGTGTCCTCCTCCTCCTTCTCCTTCCCCTCCTTCTCCCTCTCCTTCTCCTTCTTTTTATTCTGTTTTACTGCTTGATTAAGCTATATCAAATCTAGTTTCAACAGCTGCAAACATTTGAAGTATTGAACTTGATGCATTTCAAAATAAATTACACCCATGAATCCACCACCAAAATCTCTTAAGCTTACCTGTCCCCTCCAAAAGCACCCTTCTGCTCTCTTTAGTTATCATGGTTTTCTACTGGAGGTGGATAAGTAAGAAGGTATAATTCATGACCTATTGTTCCAGGAAAATTTTAAAGATTCAGCACGGTATTGTTATTCTAACTTTAAACACAATATTAAGTAGTAGACCTCTTAAGATTTTATCTTGTATAAAAAAAAGTTGCACTCTTTCTGTAATACTTCTCCATTTCTCCCTTTTCAAACTTTTCCCAGCCCCTGACAACCTTCATTCCACTGTCTGCCTACTGTTTAACTGCTTTGGATCTCTTATAGAAGTACGATCACAAAGTATCTGTTCTTCTGAACCTGGCTTCTTCCATGGAGCACACACTGTCTCCTCCACCTCATCTGAGCACATCTTCCTGGATCATAGCTCACGTAGGACATGTGTGCTGTTTGTGGTTTTCCAAATGCTTACCAACTGTGCCATGAAGCTAAGGAAAATATATATGAAAAAATTTCAATAACAGTGAACATTTCTCATAGGCAGAAGTAATAAGCTTTGAGATCTCTCATATGGCAAGGTGGGTGACTATAGCCAATAATAATGTACATTATATTCCAAAATAGCAGAGTATGCTTTTCAAATATCTGACTAAGAATGATTGGCAACTGAGGTGACAGATATATTAATTAGCTAGAGGGAGTCATTCCACGTTTTAGGCATATATGAAAATATCACATGACACCTCAAAAGTGAACTAGGATGAGGGAAAGGAGAAAAGAAAGAAAGAAAGAAGGAAGGAAGGAAGAAAAAAATATATACAAGATAGCTAAGGTAATTGTACTATTAATTTCTACCAGTTTATTGAAATAAACAATTAATGTGTAATTGTTTGATCAAACGTATACCTATATCTGGTAATCTGAGGAATTGCTTTAAAGATAACAATAAGTAAAATGACAATGATTGTTGATTTCCTATCATCTTTTTCAAAATTCTGTGTTGTTTTACAGTTTGTGTATTGTTTTGTTTTTATTTTTATTTTGTTATTTTGTTTTTGTTCTTTTCTCCTTAAAATAATAAAACAAGTGAGTGTCATCTTGAATTGTTAAGTAAGAATGCTGTCAACTGGAAAATACAAAGAACATAACAAACCAAAACAGTAACTTTGATGCCTTTGTTTGCCATTTAAAATGCACTCTATGCTTTGCCATGGAAAACTCAGGTATAATGGAATATTTTCTTAAATATCATGTTTGATACTTAATTCAACCATGTTTTATATATATTTTAGTGTATTGTTAGCCATTGACTGTCTTTGTTTTGTGCTATGTTGAAGATCATTTCATTCCACTTTGAGTAAATGAGTTTCATATATTTGATAAATGCTATTAAGCTGTCATCTACATTACATACAAAATAATCACATAACTACATTAAATAGATGTCGTGTAAATGTCTCCTCTTTCTCGTACACTCACATGCATTCATGAATCTCCACATTTGTCACTTGAGCCTTTCTTGCCAATTATAATTGCGGTCTCTTTTTCTCAGTATTTAAAATGAATAATCATTTTATTTCATCAGTTAAACCATTTTCATTTGCTCAGAGCAAAGTTACCATTTTCTAATAAAACAGTGGCAGCCCTTACATTCGAGTCCAGCCAGAATCTTGTTATAATATTAATCCCACTGCCAGTCACTACGTTCCTTTGCAGGCTAATTAGATTGTTATTTGATTCTGTGTTGTTTCCACTGGGTCAAAATGTGCACAAGCGGAAAACATACTAAATAAGCCATCATCCTGGATGGCTTCTTTTCATTGCCAGTCAGTTTATACAAATACACACGATATTATATGAATTACTCTCCATAGCTGGAGGTCTTACAAAGCCAAGTCACTTTTTAGGAGGATCTATATATTTGGCTAGCAGCTTCTGGTAAACATTTCTTATATGACTAGTCATTTCTTCAATGTTTTTCAGGTTCATTTTGAGATAATTTTGCAGGAATCCCTCACAGCTCTGAGCCAAAGCAACACTGTAGCTGACCTTCCTGAATGTACCTCAGTATTGTGCTACATTCAAGGAGGACAACAGCTGATACTTCTGTATAAACTGAGCAGACGTAGGAATTTGTCGTTTTCTATAATGAGAGATTCATATGTGACATCTTTAATAGCAGACTCTCAGCCTCCTTTTGTCTCAATTTTTAAGTGGAGGAAAGGTCAGCTACCTCCGGTGCTAGATTCCAACAGTACCCAGTACATATGTCTATGCCTGCATCTCAACCTACTCTGCTGCCATTATTTGATTACCGATCGGTCTCCACCTGTTAGTGCCACCTCTGGGAACTTGGGCATACCGTCTCGTTCATGTCTGTATCACTGGAACAGCTCCTGATGAATACTCAGCATTCATTACACATGGAATTCAACGAGACCACAGCTTCAGTGCCAATAATACACTGGTTTTTCTTTTTCATTTACTTGTATTAGTCCATGTTAGCAGCACGTAATGACTACATTTAGCATGGAGATTTGGCACGCGTACACAACCTCTTCCTTCTGTTTGCATCCCCTACCCTTTCCACACCTCTCTGCTCCTTCCGTCTTTTGTTGCCCCTCCCATTTGAAAAAGACCCCCCTACTTCCTTTTATCATCCATTTATTTTGCTCTTTCTTTATAGAATGTACAAGAGAGAAAGCTGTTTTAAAGCAGGTATGCATTTTAATGTAAAATAATAAATTGATCGTCACCTCTTAGCTTCCCCTGGTAATTGTTAACACTGCCGCCCAAATTTCCCTTCTGTGTTATCATTATAGAGAAGACAGTAGAGGAAAACCTTTTCCTCTATGTCAGCAAGGCCTTAGGATGCCTTTTAAACCTATCTGAAGGTGGTATTTAACCTTACAGCTAAAACTGATCTCAAATGGCAAGCTACAGGACGGAGAGAAAATGGGGGTGTATACACATGTCAGAATAGAGAACGACTGTGTCATCTTGCATAATATGGGACAACAATACTAATAGCGAAAATGATTAATGTAAAACTTCTAGAAAAATATTAACAAAAGCTTTTGCCAAATACATTCCTGAATCTTACATTTCTCATTAACTTGCTTATACATCTATATTTATTTCCATTGACTGTTTAAACAGAAGAATTGGATAAGCATGGAAGTTTTCTGGTTTTTAGAAAATTGATGTCAAGCCATGTTACATCATAACATACATCTTTATAGATCTTAATGAGCTTTCCTATTCGGGAAAATGATACTAATTAAATGTGCTTACTTCTACTTTGTGTTATTTTTGGACAAGCTAAGTTTTAAAAATGAATTCACGTCTTTCATTAACCAAATATTGTTCTAAGTAATTAAAAATTCAGTTTTTAATTTCAAAAAATATGTATGTAGAAAATGTACATGTAAAAGAAGCTGATAGGATGTACTTGTAAACAGAACTTAAATTAAACAAGAACAATGTGATATGAACAAAAGAAAACATCATGAATGTTATGATACAGTAGTACTATTCTGACTTAGAAATATTGGTTATATTTATTAAGACAAGGCTTTATTTCAACATTCAATGATAACCATAATTCAACATGATTTGTATTGTTTGTTTGTTTGAGACATGGTCTTACTATGTAATTCATGCTGCCCTTGAACTTACTATGTATCCCAGGCTGGCCTTGAGCTTGGAGTGATCCTCCTGCCTTAGCATCCCTAATGCTGGGATTATAGGCAGGTACTTCCACGCTTCACTTAGTCAGTGAATTTAATGCAACTGTACATGTGTTTTAAACCTCAGTCAAATCCTGTGGTCATGATCTCTCATTCTGATGGTTAAGAGACAAAAAAAGACCTGCTGTATTGTAAAATAATTTGTACTAATTCTACAGCTAAAACTGAATTTGAATGTCTAGGCTTTCTATTCTATACTCTAAGAATATATAATTCAATCTGTCCATTAAAACTAAAATCTAATATGCTTAGGATAGGATACATTATTACTAGTATTATTATTGTTGTTACTATTACTGTTACTGCTACTGCTACTTTCAAAACATCATCTGGGTGGCTAAGTTATACACCAGACACTCTATTTGGTTCTTCCTTTATAGAATCATGCATACTTACTGTCACTCATTGTGAGAAATTGTTACAGATAGGAAATAGAGATTTAGAGGAATTAATGTGCCCAGGTTTACACAGTAAGTTGCAGACTCACATTCATTCGACCTTAAAATAAATGTGGGCAAGGTGATGGATTCATTTCTCAGTTTTCAGAAATAGCCTCTCCAGTATAAACTCTATGCTACATCCACTTGCTGTATTTCATTCTACTCTTTTCAGTATGATCATTGTTGCAAATTTGGCAACTATAATCTTGCAGATCCTCATGCCTAGAAAGTTCATTCTTCCTTTTTCGTTACCTGTTACCATCCTTCAAAGCCAAAGGAAAGCAATATGCTCAACTACAATGTGGGAACCTTTGCACCCTAAACTTTTCTCTTACCTTTCTCATTTAAGAGCTGAGACTCAAGTTATGGTGCTATTAATACCGTTTATCACGATTCCTGAGATATAAAATATGTTGTGCACTTTCTCGGGACCCTCCAGAGAGCATGTTGTAGAAATGGTTGTAGAAATATTATCCAATCAATATTTATTTACTACCAGTTGCTGGTGCCTGGGGAGATGCTTATTAGTCCTGGCTTTCCTGGTGCCCTGGAATAATATAGTGCAGCCAGGGTCTGGTTTGGTTCACAGAATTTAAGTAAACTTCTTGATCTTCCAGTGTCTGCAGCCTCATGGGAACAGGCGAAGCAATATGTATAGACTTGTTCCAAGGAATTAATTTGGAGAAAAGTTTCTAGATGTTACGCTTCTTTGCACCTTAAAAATTTTCCATTTCAGCCATAAACCCACATTTCTAACTCTCTCCATAAGCTGTGGGTAAATTTTCAAGAGTCTATAAATGAAACACTTTCCTCTTTATTTATTTACATATATTTGTCATGTATATACTATCTTGTGGTCTTGCCTTATATCTCGGGACAAAGATATTGCCTGAGTTCTTATAGTTTATCAATAATGTCAGGCCTTAATATATATGCAAAATATTCATATTTTTTGAATTCCATACATCAATCAGATGGTAAGGTAACAGAAACACTTAACAAAATCAAAAGAAGTTATGACTAACAGGTAGAAGTTTTATCTAATATAAGTAAAGGGAGAATACAATTTCCCTGGACATAAATCTCCTACAGAACACAGGACCTAGCTAACCTGACAAAATCAGCTCTACTCATGGAATTCTTGCTATCTTAGAGAAGCAGCATTTGCTTAACAAATAGGAATCTAGGCTCCTATGGTTGATTTCTTGTTCAGCTCTACTTGCAGCAAGTATAATGTCTCTCTTAGCTGTTTGTGGTGGCGCACACCTGTAATCCCAGCACTCCGGAGGCTGAGGCAGGAGGATCATTGCGAGTTCAAGACCATCCTGGGCTATAAAGTGAGCTCAAGGCCAGCCTGAACTGCATAGCAAGACCCTGTCTCAAAAAAAAAAAGTCTCTCAACCTTTGTTTCCTTATCTATATGGGTATCAGCTTTTCTTAGATTACAGATAGAGTTGATGCACCATAGTAAGTAGTATACATACATACATATATGTTTAAATATTTATTTTAGATATCTGTATATACATACACAATATATAATAATGCATAAAATATTGTGTATTATACTTAACATGTTTTTATATTTTATTTTGTATAGTATATATAGCTAGATATATATATAGATATATTAGAACAATTTATTTCAATTTTTTGAGCAGCATCTACTTCAGGCTTACCATGTCATAATGTATATTGGGTCTCTAGTGGATTTCCAGGCAGTCTGTAAGTGAACAGATATCTTCCTTTACCTAATTTTTACCCTCCTTTGAAAACATCCATTTCTGTCTACCTCATTAAAATCAGAAATCCTTGCATTTGTATTATTGTCTAACTCCTATTTACAGTGCTACTGTCAATGGCCTGACCTCTTTACTCAAGGCCATGATTTTGTGTGTTTCTGTTAGAATGTAGAAACCATACTTGATGGTACCCAGGTGTGCTAAGTTGTCATGTGAACCCCCACATATTCTGTGCACATAAAGATAAATGGCAGGATTGGAAAATGCAATATATCAAAAATAAAGTTGGGAAAGGGAGAAAGTCTAAATCCAATAAAAGCTAATCAAAGACACACAAAGAGATTGACGAGCCAATAAGCCTAAGGCTCAGATGGCCATGGTTATTTTCGAGCCCTGAATTATATTGTAATTCTTCCTGAAAAACTGCCCTGATGAAATCCAGTAATGTGGCATTTGTTCTCCATCTTTAATCAGTTTGACACCCTTGATTACAGCAGTTCAGATTCATAACTAAGTTTTCCTTTATTTTGGCTTTCTCTCCTGTTGGTGACTTTCCTTTTCTTCAATATTGGCAGACCCAGGGCACTAATATCTCTCTTTTCTGTACCCTTTGTCCTTTTTTTTTCACTCTGTGCCATCCATACATCAAGCCATTACTTATCTGTGATTAATTTAAAATTTAATTTTGGAATTCAAAACAATCTTGGAGAATTTAATCCTATTTTTTCCACTTTACTGTTGAGAAAACTGAGCTATAAAGCAATGAATCTACTAAGACTGCATCAGTCACATTTACAGGAAACAATGTACAAACAGTACTTAGTAGTTGCAAAATATATTTACCTATAACACTGAATTTATCCTCCTAATAACCTCAAAAGGAAAGTATACATATTTTACAGCTAAAAACCGCAGTATCTAGAAGTTAAGTAATTGCTCCAGATCGCAGCACTAGCAGTTAACCCAAGGGCTGAAGTTAGATCCCCTGACTTCTAGCCTAGTATTTCCCTTCTGCCTTTCCTTTTGGCTCTGCATCTGATTATTTTCATCGATTCTCATTGTCCACTCAGCTACGTCCATTACTAGATCAGATATATGTGAACTTAACTCACATACACACACACAAAGATGCCCTTCCTATTTAATACAAAATATGCAGTTCCAAGGCTCCTGATGGGCGGAACCTAAACACAGCAAATCTGTGACAAATTGTATGAGTAGATATTTTTAAATGAAATCATTCTTGGAATTTAAAGAAATTCAATTAAAAAGAAAAAAAAAAATAAAGACCCCTTTATAGGAGTTTCATTCAGTTCATCTGAAGACGTATCCATAGCCATTTTTATATTTAATGTTAAATAACACAAGACTTGGCAGGAAAAAATGTAGTAAATGTTCAAGTCCATTAAATAAACTGTGCTTTTAGGGATGATATTAATATGTGAGGTGACTTGTGCTGTTGTGATTTACTTTTTTTCTCTTATATGAAAAATTCATATAAAGAGAAAAATAAAAGATGTATAATAGGAAGTAGGCAGCTCTTTTGCAGATGGGAAGGGGAGCAAGATTTGAAGGTATCAGGAAGGAATGGGACTTAGAGGGCACAAAGAAAAACCAAATTATAATGTGTCATGTACGTGGAAAAACTCCCCACAATAAATGTGATCATTATGTACTCCAAACACGTCCTAATAAAAACTCCAAAACTCAAAGTAAAGCTCCCCGCTAAGATAGACTAGGTATAGAAAACACTTGCTGTGGGTAAATTAGGTTTGTTATTGCAAAAAGTTCAAACTGCTTTAAAATGTAGGCATAAAAAATGAATTTTAAGTTGTTTTTAAAAACCAGCACATGAACTGCTCATTTTCTATTTAAAATAAACTCTTTGAGTGGTTTTGACTCCCTTTTTAGTGGCCTATGTCACGCTTAAAATATGAAAGGAAATAAATCTGCAAGCTTTAAGGAAGATATCCTCTCATGCCTGCTATATTTGCAGAGTAATCAAGGATTATGGTATATTTATCCCATTTTCTTTCTCCTCCCTTCTTGTTATTTCAGTCTTCCTCATCAAAACACTTTTCACTGAATCCTTGCAAATTAGATGCTCATGCATATTCGCGGGCAGATTACACAGAGCTGCTGTAATGGCTGCAGCTTCCTGCCTCTCCGCCTCAGCGGGCGGGCGGGGCCCCCACCGGGCAGGCTTCGTGTCCCAGCGCGGTCCTGGGCAGTGACCACGAGCTGCCCCACTGCGGCGTGACTCTGCAGTCCCTCAACTGACAGCTGTGATCTCCCTTAAGAGAGGACACCATCTATCAGGGGCCTGAGCTCCTAGCAGTAGATTCCACGCAATTCACACCTGGACTTCTCCAAAGGGGAGGTGACCTTTGATGTTTCTAATGAAGATTTTATCTTTCACTTTCCATGGAACAGTACTTAGGTATTTTATTATTTCACACAAGAATGCATTTCATAGCGATGTCTATCTAACACCCATGCCTTCAATTTGTAGACTTATAGTGGAAGGAATTCTGTTTTGAAAAGATTCTACCAATAAGAGCAAGACCATTTGCCAGTGACTTAATATAATTCTCTCTTTTCAAAGTTATTGTAAGATCCCAACAATAGAAGAATTCTTTTGGATTTTGAGTTAAAAACTAAAAGCAAAACTCTCTCCCAGCACGTACATACGCTTCTTTTTCCTTTTGTGAAGTAAATTTCATTGCAATTTATAGGAACCTCGTGGTAACCATTGACCTCTACCTTCATTCTTTCTCTCCCGGTCAAAAGGATAGGAAATGATTATCCCACATAACTCTGAACAGATAGCGTAACTGTGAGACAGGATTGAAATTTAGAAAAGGTTCATGCTCTGCCTTGTGTAACAGTTTACAAAAGACCCCTGACACCGGAATAACAAGAATATGTACGGAATTTTATGGACCCTTTCCTTCATCACTAATCCAATAAAGGAATTCATTCAATCTTGGCATATTATACTCTTTTTTCTCAAAAATTTTGAAAAGCCGAACAATAATAACTTTTTTTAATGTTAAAGTGTCATGTATCCAATAAAGAGAACAACCAATAGATGACCTTATTACTTTCTGAAATAATTTCTAAAGCAAATTTCTGAAGTAAAGAGACTTGGATTTGACCATTAACCAGTTTAACTGTATTTGAAAATATAGCAGTAAGAGATACGTGGGTTTAATTATTAGACCGTAATCTAAGAACCTGCTCTCTTTATGTTTCTGGTAAAAAGAAATCATAAAGTACATTATACTCTGTGAAAATTTAGCTCAATTTATTTTGCAATACATTATCAAGTTTCATTTCTTGGTGTAATTATTCTAAATAGTGTCAAGGTTATAAAAAACAAAACTCACTAAGCTGAAACTTTAACTGTTCACTTGGTCATACTAGTGCTGTGTGATTGAAAACGTGATGAAATCATATGAGACTATAATTTTAGATTTTATATAGTGAATGTTTTCAAAAATTTGAAAATATAGAAAAGTAGAATTGATTTCAAATATTTCAATTCAGGGAAAATATACTTTAACCTAGTTGGCACATAGATGTTGACCTATCTTGGCATATTTTCTGATTCTTGGACAATTCAGGGTGCTAGCATCATGACTGCATAGGTAACTGTACAGATCTACTGAGGCCCAAATGGTTTCTTTGAACTTTGAAGAGTCCTCCAGGTCACTAAAACTAGTTCCTCTCTTTTGCTCTGTGATTCCTTATTTTTAATTTGATTTTTTATTTTATGAAAAAAACGTAGAACAGAATTTTACCCAACAATCATAGGAGAATAACAAGAGTCGATACACTGCATATTATTATCTTCAAAGTAGTTGTGCAGAGTGCAGGACATGGTCATAAATTTTCTCCAATTGATATTAGCAAGAATCTTCCTTTTCAATGAACTAAGAGACAGTGATAGTACAGTTAACTTGCAGTTTTCTGCCTTCTCCTTTCCTTCCTTTCCCCTTTCCCCCATGTCTAGTTCCTCTTTCCCTTTAAACAATTTCTTCCCATTTCACAATATATATTGTACAAGTTAGACCTTATTTACTCCTTCAGTTTCTCACATCAGGGAGACCATATGATGCTTATACATGTGAGCTTGATTTCACCTATGAGTATGGTCTCAAGCTGCATTCACTAACCTAGAAAAGTCTCAAATATATCCTTCTTTAAGACTGAGTAGTACTCCATTGTATAAAAAGACCACAACTTTTTTTATCCATTCCTTGGTTGATGGACATTTGAGTTGTTTCCAAGATTACAAATTGTTCTGATATAAACATAGGTGCACATATATCACTGTGGTTTGATGTTTTTAATTCTTCTGGGAAGATATCCAGAAGGGAAATAGCTAGGTGGAATGTGACCTCTAATCCTAGCTTTTTGAGGGATCTGCACACTGATTTCCACAGTAGTCAAAATGGATCAAAGATCTAAAAATTAAAATGAAACACTAAATCTATTGGAAAAGAAATTCAGTAGAAATCTTGAAGACACAGGTGTAGGCAGAGAGTTCATGAACAAAACCCAAACTTCATGGGAAATACTTGAAAGAGTTAACAACTGGGATTTAATCTTATTTAAAAGCTTTTTAACATCAAAAGGAATTATTAACAGAATGAAAAGACAACTCATAGAATGGGAAAAAATTTTAGCCAGTTGTCCCTCAGACAAAGGACTTCTATCCAGAACATATAAAGAACTGAAAAAACTCAAACCCTACAAGTTCAAAGACCCAATCTGAAAATGGGCATCTGAGATGAATACACATTTCTTAGATGAAGAAATACAAGTGGCAAATAAATACATGAAAAAATGTTCATCATTGGTCATTTGAAAGATGTAAATTAAAACATTGAGATTCCATCTCACTCAGGAAAGAATGGTTACCAATAACAATCCTGGCAGAACTGTAGAGAAAAAGGAACCCTTCTCCACTGCTCGTGGGAGTGTAGACTAGTGTAACCTCTGTGCTTCCTTTTAATGTTGGAAGAACCACAGAAAAATCATCTGCCTTAGCTTTTCTCTGGAATTTTCTGTTTATCCCATGCCCACTTACAAGTGTTTTACACATCTCACTTCATTTTGATTTTTAAAAATGGGAGACTAGCTACTGAGGTATTGTTCATTCATATTTATTAAATTTGAGCCTTTATTTTTCAATGAAACAAATTAATCCTCCCCAAATCACATTAGCTCAGCAAACCTAAGACATTATAGTTTTGGGGAAAATACTAAAATATGTTTTATTTACACAAATCCACTAGAACCTGAACAATTCTAGATAGCAAATACCAGAACTCACTGTTCACTTTGAACTTCACAGAGGAGGGCAAAGGCATTTGTGCTGTTGCCTATGGATGATCCCCCAGCCCCTGAAGATAAAGTTCAATACGTGCATGACAAGGTAGACGGTTGAATGAGTTTGCTGGAAAAGACAATCACGTGTTACCTTATAACTTTCCCACCCGACAAGACAGTGTGCAAAACTGTTAATGAGATGGCCTCACAAATGTATATTGGAATATTTTATAAAAACCATTGTAGTTTTCTATTGCTCTGACAATAATTAAATGCATGAGTTCCTAATGCCATATATATATATATATATATATATATACCCTACAAAGATATACAAATGTGTGTAAGTTACCCTACTGACAACAATGACAAGAACTGTACCTTTTCCTCTCTCCTAATTCATTGTTAGATGAGTTCTCTTCCTGCCATTCCAGCACTTTTAGCACATCTGCATACCTCATTACAGCACGAAAGTTTTTCATTATGAACCCAGACCTAAGTGTGACCGCGTAGTAGAACATAGCCACTGTGAGACTCTCCTCCACAATCAAGGAATGACTGACTAGCTGATGTATTATGTAACTTCCTCTAATGCAACAGAATACAGGCACTTTTTAATGTGATTTTTGATCTCATTTTTCCAATTTTTTGGAGACTTATATGCATAACATTTTATCTTCTGTGAAATTATATATACATATATATACATATGTGTGTGTTCATTCAATAAAATTTTAATCAAAATTAATTTATATGCATTTAAGTAAATAGAGTGAATATTAGAACTTGGACTTTCTTGAGGCATCTGAAAATTGGTGGAACTATGTCTATAATGGATGGTAATTGTCTAATAAATGCACACATTTAAATTTTTCCTATTCATATTTTAAATATGAAAAGTAAAGACGAAAATAAGTTGCCCATCTATGCCACATGTTGGAAATCTAGTTTATATACTTGGACC
This sequence comes from Chinchilla lanigera, assembly GCF_000276665.1. NCBI lineage: Eukaryota > Metazoa > Chordata > Mammalia > Rodentia > Chinchillidae > Chinchilla > Chinchilla lanigera. The sequence continues at coordinate 2,399,188 of NW_004955491.1, forward strand.
CTGAAAATTGACACAACATGTAGCAAGTGACATGTTTTGACATTAATAATAAAAATAATAAAATATGGTTTCTCTGTCAGCATGGTTTATGCTCCATTATAAAATATATCAGTAATTAAATATTAAGATTTAGAGAAAAATTTGAGATAGAAAATGAAAATCCTTAGGAATAAATAATTTCATCTTAACATACAGAAGTAATTTTCTAAATAATTCATCAGGATTTGATCAAATAATTTAAGCATGTTCAGAATGCAGCTACTTGTAAACAAATCTAAGCATCTAGTGATGTTGTAGATGTTTAAAAAACTTTTTCACTAACCAAGGCATACCTTTTCCTATTTTGTACAAAACAGTGAAAGGAGGGATTATATAAAACTAGAAAAGAGACCTGAATATCTTACACTTGACTCATTGATCTTGTTAGTCTTTTACCTAAGCGTATGTTTTGAAGAAGATGCAATTCATGGTGCACTCAGAATAACAATATTGGTGACCATGAATTGGTCCAGAGGCGTGTATAGCCTGCACTGCTTACCTTGGAATTCCCCACATCACTTGAGGCAGCATACCTGCTGTGCATGTATAGGTTTGATTTGGTAAACCAAAGAAAATGAACACTGAAAATCTCCAATAATGGTCAGACACTGGACACCAACATCTCCTGAGTTTGAATATTCAATTTCCCAGCTTTTTCAGCCATCATTTGAGACTTACAAATGTCTGTGTTTGCATAAATGATTGAGATCTTTCTTTTTATTTTTATTTATTTATTTTTCTTTCTTTTTATTTGGCTTTGTGTAATAGGCTAACCTACTGTTAACTGAAAATGTAAAACTTGAATTAAGCTTGAGAAAATTTTTCCTCATCAAGTAAGGGAGTGAAAATACTTGCCTACGATTTGGAAATACCACCCTACCCACATGCAGGGTAGATGAGGGGACCTCGACACATTGTCCCAAAATGGGGATTTTTTTTTGCCTGAAACAACTTTATGCGTAATACAGTGTCATTATAGTTGTCAAGACTGTGATAAAAATATGTTAGATAAAACTGTAGGAATTACTTATGGAAAAGTAAATAAAAATGATTTGCCAGATTTTTTTGTGTATATTGCCTTCCCTAAGATATAATACACCTTTGCCTATTTTATGGACAGTTTTGGAGAGAAATCCTCTTATTCTCTAGAAGTATGTTCTTTTTTATTTAATTTTAAAAATAGGAGGAAAACATTCACAGACAGACAACCTTTATGAAAAGGTGTTAGCATCCAGGGGTACACTGAAAGGTAGAAAAATCAAAAAAGAAGTATTCGTAGGAGAGAAGAAAGAATCACTTAAGAAATTTGTTATGGATGCTTGTGGATATAGATAAAATGGAAAAATTAGAGAAATTGTTGGATTAATTAGTAAGCAATCTGCAAAAACAGCCATATGTAGTGTCACCGTGAGGGTAAACGGGAAGCCCGTGTGTTTCCTCACCCTTCTGATTTAGAAGATGACGTGTAGATGCACAGGGTTACGGTTCGCTTGCAATGAACGGGCACAGAGATGTCAGGAGGGCAGACGGAGCGCTGTCCAGAGGGAACATGATGCAAAGCACAGGTCACACATATGTGAAGCACTGTATGAAATTTCAAAATACATATATCTAATAGTGTTTAAAGGTGCTGTCGTGCATTTAGTTGGGAGAGAACACCTGCCTAAGGACAGGGGGATGATTTACTACTAATGCTCCAGAGAAGATGAGGAGCTTCTATTTATCAGGCTTAGAATAGCACAGAGTGGTGACTTCGTCCAAAGGCTTGGGGTAAATCCAAGGTCTGACATGAGCTGTGTTCTTGGGTAGTTTCTTAAGCAAATGCTTTTCAAATTAATTTATTTTTTAAAGAGGTTTTAAAATAGGATTGGTAAGAGGATTCAATGAGATATTTATAGCAAGTGCACATCCTATTATGTGGCATATAATAAATGTGGTATTAGTTATTTAAAGTATTAGGTATTATTATTTTATCTTTATCGTATTTGTAAAAGTGGTTGTTTCCATAATAGAGAATAAAAGCTAACTGGAACTCTAAGAGATACAGGGAAGGGTTGCTAAGGCTGGCAATGAGATGATCTAACTATCTTTGGTCAGTAATAACAGACATTTTAAAAGTAGTCTACATGACGACAGAGAGTATAACTTTGATTAAAGCTATGCTTAGGAAGAAAAATATTTTCCATCAGTACAACCTTCAGACACAGGCATAGAAGTCTCTCTACACATGTACAAAGGAAGAGATTAAACTTTGACAGTGGATGGACTGGCTTTCAGAGCATAAAAGTATTTCCAAGTCTTGCTGGTCCTTTCATTTCTGCCTTGTTCAATAAACAGAACAGAACCAAAAAAATAACACTCATGTTCTTTACAACATCAGTGTTTTCTGTTTCATTAACATAAACTGCACATATACATGTGCATACATGTAGTAAAACTATCTAATAATTCTATGTTTGATTTAAAGTTGTATTGGTTTAAAACCATCAAGGATACTTTCACTTATTCCAACAATCATAAATACAACACAGTTGCTTATCAAAAGCATGTGAAACTGAAATCTTCCTCCCTCCCTCCTTCACTCCCTTCCTACCTACCTTCCATCCTTCCTTCTTCCTTCCTTCCTTGCTTCCTTTAATTGATTCATCTAATGTACTTTGAAAGCTCTGGAGCCATAAATAACCACTTGTTACTCCACCCAGGAAGCTTTTCCTCAGCACCAGACTTTGTCACTGAGGACTAAAATCCTTGTCTTCTGGTAGCAATGTGCCAAGGAAATTTGCAACGTACCTTTCCATCTTTTGCTCCTTTCCCTTTCTCTCTTATGCTTTTCTGTGTCCAAGAGCATTAAGCTTTGACAAAACAGCCTTAGCCAATGTTAATACTTATTCTTCCTCTGCTTTAGTGACACTTTCAACTCTAGGATCTCAGACAAAAAACTTTTAATGGCCATTTTTGAGTAAATATTTGTCATTTTTGATGAGCAATTATTTGAGGGGAGATCATAAATAATCAAATTCTAGGTCCTAGCCAATCACTGTATGAGTATATTGGACTGGCTGTCATTTGAACTTTATTTTCATTATCCAAATAAGACATGACTGGTGATTTTCTTTTCAGGGAATTCTAATACTGATGCAAAAGCTACACTGTCACCTTTTGAGACTGAAATATGTTACTGTCAGTAGCAAAGTTTGAAAGGAATGCAAGAAAATTTTATTACCACTGTCTCTAAGGCAATAAAAATTTTCTAAATATGAGGAAAAATAGACTAAGACTGCAACTTCCTAGCAACCCATGGCAGTTAATTTTGACAGTTTATTTCCAACATTTTAGTCCACAGATATCAGGAATGCTAAAACAGTTTAAATGTTATTACTAGAAAGGGTTAAAGCAAAGAAAAAAAAAAAAGAAAGAAAAGACAGAGGGCATGAATAGGGCAGAAAGGGAAACGACACCTTAATTGACATTCAAGGCCGGAGCATGTTCTGTGTACAAATAAATAGGCCTCAGCACCTGCTGTTGTGTTGGCACCTGGCTTGAATGGAACAAACATCTGCTTGTAATTTGCAGTGGGAGACCATGACAGTGAGGAAGTACAGACTGTCACTGAATAGGCAACCTTGTTAAGTTATTCAAAGGGCTCGGAGGAGAGAGAATGCGTGGATGCATTGGAACATGTGACTCCCATGTGACAAGATGATCAGATCTGTTGCCCTCCCGTCCCCAGGTTTCCATCCTGAACCATTCTTTAATAGGCTTGAAGCATTATTAAGTACATTTTAAGGAAAACTCACTTTAAAAGAAAAAATTTCCAACTATTTTTATATCCTGAATACTTCATGATAAGTATTTCCTTATAATTGATGTGGGGACCATGTAACTATTCAAACTTAACGTACCTTCTAGAATCCTAAGAAGAGACCAAGGGACAGGTTTGATGGTACGGGCAGCAACCACAGTGATGCCTGGTCTGAGCGTCCCAACAGGTCAGAAGCTGTGCAGAGCCTGCTTCCTCTTCCTCTTGAAAGTTAAGGCGTTCTTGTGCTCCTAGATTGTGATATTTTGGGCACTATCTCACCCTTTTGCCACTTTGCCTTGTGATACAGGTATTGATAAGGCTGGTGACATCCCTCTGGCTAGAAAGTTGGAACGATTGTTTCTCTTGTTTTTGGAGGAAAAGGAGCACCACGGGTCTTGGAAAGCACCAGTCATAAGCACTTTTCCCCCATTTTCCTCATTTCCCCAGAGTTCTTGACACAGTTCTATAAAGTAGTACAATTAGTTTACATCTATCTCAGTGCATAACAGCAGGCTCAAGTACTCAGTGAATGAATGAAGAACATTTTATGAACATAACATAATAATGACAATAATTGTGAAGAATCTAAGATATATAGATTCAGAAAAGATACCACAGTTTCACCCAATTAGATTTTAAATATTTATCTCAAAATATGCATCTGACTGATAAAGAAATATTTCAACCTAAAAAACAGGTAAACTGTATATAATGCCACATGCCTCTAAGTCCAGTTCAAGACCAGTCCAGGCAACTTAATGAGCCACAAAAAAAATTATAAAAGTACTTTTCTACTTAAATGACAGAAACAAAATTGATACAAGCATAAAACTGTCAAATCCCTATTTAGACTCTCTCATTTCCTTTGCTCTCTTAAAATGCATAGGAAACCTCTGATACATTACTATCTCATTTAATTTTTTAATTATAATGTAAGTAAGCAGCTGGACACAGTGATTCACGCCTGTCCTCCCAGCACTCTGAAAAACTGAGGTAGGAGAACTGCAAGTTCAAGCCCAGCCTGGGCAATTTAGCAGATAAGTGAGACCCTGTTTCAAAATACACAAATGCATTTTTAAATGATGAAAAGCTAAATGGATGCTTCTATTTTTCCATAGTTTTGAGAGATGAAGATGAACATTACTCACTTTGCTGTTTGACTTAGGCATGCTTGGGAATGTTGAGGACCAGACCGGTGTGTGGGACCAGGGTGTGGTAGGCAGCAGGCACACAGCCAGCTCAACGCTTTTTCTTCATTTCTTCATTTCATTCATTTCATTTTATCCTCAGAGGTTTTTTTTTTTTCTCTATGGAGCAGATTTTTAAATTTTTAAGCCAGAAAATGCTTTATTTTTATATTTTTAATCACTAGTGTCTGATTTCTTCAATAATGGCTGCTTTCAGTCATTTTAAATAATTCTAATTTTTTATTCATCCATTTTTCTAGGTTCTAACTTATTTTTCCAGGTAGCAGATAGTAAAACCAACAACTAGAATTTAAACTCTGCAATCTTAATTGAGTGAAATAGTTTTGCCTAGAGCCACTATTAAATCTCCCCTTCCCCACGTGTTCATTAGTGCATCTGTATTAAATTTTGTTCCCAGAAAATTGGGGGCACTACATATTTAATTTTCCATTTCAGTGTTTGTGATTTGGATCTCGTTCTTGCATTTTAGCTTTATACATATTATCATGTATTATACATATTATCATGCCTTCAGAAAAACACAACCTTAACCCAGCTTCATAAGAGTCGTAAGACTGGGGCTGGGGATTTAGCTCAGTGGCACAGCGCCTGCCTGGCAAGCGCAAGGTCATGAGTTCAATTCCTGGTACCGGAAAACAAACAAACAAACAAAAAAGAATCTTGTAAGACTCATTCTGCAGATGATTCGTTTCATTGGTTCAAGTTACATGCTGCTATTTTGGAGAGAACAAGGAAGGTAGGGATGCACCCAATGTGTTTAAATTTTCTTGTTTCTACTACTAGCATTTATTGAAAGCTAACATGAGCAGGCATGTTCTATGTGCTTTCTTAGTAAACATCCTCCAAAACCCATTTTATCAATGCAAAAATTTGACTTAGAGAAGTAAAGTTATCCATGGCATCATCCACCCCAAAATACTTTACTCCAGAATTCAAAACTCACACTCTGCAATATATAGCATTTTTATAGTGCTAAGAGTTTTTGTTTGCTATTGACATCTAGTATATGAGAATGAGGTCAGAGTTTTTCAATTGCTCTGCACCAAGTCCCTTTTCAACTATTTCTACTTCTACGAGTACACTTTATCTCACGCTTCAAATATTCTTCCAGCTGTGTGCAATGGATGCACAACCCTTGAAACTTGGGTCTCCAAAATAGTAGTCAAATTCTGTTACTTAAACTTATTCACCTATCTACTAAATAAATATTCTAACTGGAAGAGACAAGCTGAATATCATGGAGTAAAACCACTTTTCCTAGAAGATTCCATTACATGTTTGATCCAACAAAAAAATTTCAGATCCTGAGACATTCCGTTTGAGACCATAGTCAATACCACCTTCCCTCTTGAATGGCATTGAGTAGAAAATGAGATGTGATTTCTGCTGTTGCATTATGACACGTTGCAAGATAGTTTACTATAATAAAAATAACAGCTTACGTTAATTTCTCAATCTATGTCATATTGCAGAGGACGGTCTTCTCATTTTTAACCAGGATTCTCTCTTCTTCTTCTTTTTTTGGGGTTTTTGAGACAGGGTCTCGTTATGCAGTTCAGGCTGGCCTTGAGCTCACTTTGTAGCCCAGGACGTTCTCGAACTTGCAATGATCCTCCTGCCTCAGCCTCCAGAGTGCTGGGATTACAGGCACGTACCACCATGCCCAGCTAAAATTCTCTTACATTTCTTTTAGATCCTGTTTCTCAACTCTTATCTGCTGCTCTTAACGCTTAAATTTCAGTAATTTTAGGTTCATCCAAGGAAATGTACTCAAATTGACTCCAAACACATCTATTCTTCTGTGTTTTCAAAAGGCAGCAAAAAAGCAAAAAGAGCATGAGTTTTCTTTTCAAGAAGAAACTCTAATGTTTAGCTATATTAATCTACACAAAACAAAAATTTTATCAGTGTAAATTGATCAGGGATATTTTACCCAGACGTTTAATTTCAGACTTCTCTTAGATAATCACAGTTATATGATTTGTTTTGGTTGAAGTCACATAGTGATGGTCTTTTTTTTGTTATTTCTTAATTGAACTTTGCATCTCAATTTATATTTTATATTTATATTTTGCCGAAGGAGTAGAGCAGAGGCCATGTCTTTATATAAGACACTATCTGCATTAATTGCTGCATTGCTCAAATTAAAATATTTCGTATAATTACACAATCATCCAAACAACCCTGAAAATGCATCCTTATACCCGATTAAAAGTACAAAGTTACAATGATTCAACAGAATTAGTAGAACTTTGATAAGATATCAAAATAAAAAAGAATATGCAAATAGAACATGATTTTATTTTCTGAAAGCAAAGCCCAAACTGCTTTCTGTTCTCTGTGTTCTGTCCCCTTGTCTGGCCAGAAAAGGATTTGATATTTGGTTTACTAAATCTCTACCTACATGCTTTCATTTGAGATTCTATTTCTGAAGGGTTATAATGGCTAATGGAATGAGAAGGGTGATTAAAATATAACCTCAATGAAGGCTGAAAAGTTTTATATTTCCCTCACAGTTTATCTTTGCTGTCTAGATCTATGCCCCCCACCTAGCAGGGGATAGTTAATCAATGTTAAGCAGCTGAGTGTTTGTATACATTTAGGCAAATGACACTCCCACCAAAAAGTACTAAAAATCATCCCAGGAAGTATAAAATCATTAGAGAAAATTGGAAAATTAATTCAGCTAATGGAACCAACTGCCAAGTATGACACGATTTGGAACAACATGAGTAAATCATGACTAAGATGAAACTTCTGGGCCATATGGAACTTTAAATCTTCCAAGGACAGAGTTATTACCGAGAAACGCAGTTTCTATGTTTAATAAATGACGCTAAACATACAGATTAAAGAGGTGGAGAAGCGGCTGGGGATTTAGCTCAGTGGCAAAGCGAATGCCTGGCAAGCGCAAGGTCGTGAGTTCAATTCCTGGTACCTGAAGAAAAACGAACAAACAAAAAAAGAGGCAGAGAAAATGCACTCCATTTTCAGAATGGCAAATTGTCCTTCAATTATCACATCTCGCACACCTAACAGAAACCTAACAAAAATACGAGTTTCAAGAGGAAGCTGACCTTTTTCTACATGACATTAGGGAAAAGAATGAAAACTCCACAAATATCTTGTAAGATGTATTTTTAAAACTTTTCATATTGCAACATTATGTAATGTTTCAATAGTATGAAAAAATTAAGATGATACCACGTTGTAATAGGTATAGCTGAGCTTTTCAGTAGTACCTGAATTAAATTTTGAATTAGGTTTTTTATGAAAACAGTAATATTTTCGCTGGGGATACAAGACTGAAAATGACCAATTTTGAGAGGAAAAGGAGAAAAGTTAGGTCACAAAATCCAGGTGCATTTATCCAACATAATTTTTTAAAAAATAGTTTTGGGGGCTCAAGATTCAATGCAAGGTAAAGTACAATGCTAGTACAGTGGCACCTCCAGTCACAAACTTAATTCTTTCCACAATTCTGGTCAACAAGCAAATTGGTCATGAACCAAATCAAATTTCCCCCTAAGGTTCAATGTCATTCAGTGCAGAGTTCATGAACAGACACCAAAGTTTGCCAAACGCTTTTTTTGCCAAACGTCAGTGGATAGAAGCATCCCTAAACTGAAGTAACACTCTAGTAGTAAACAAGAAAATGATGACTACATTTTACTAAATAAATGGTTTGTTTGAATTTTCTGAGTTTTGTCTTAGTTTGCGGCAACAGTCTTTGCATCTAATATTAGAGTGCTGTAGGGGCTGGGGAGATAGCTCAGCGGCACAGCGTCTACCTGGGAAGTTCAAGGTCCTGGGTTTGATTCCTGGTACCAAAAACAATAAGAATAAGATTAGAGTGCTGTTTACTGTTGTATAAAATTAATATTGTTGTTGCTGTTGAACACGATGTTATTGTTCTAAAGAAATCAGCCTTTAAGTAGATTGGTAAGTAATGGTAGCTCTGCCTAAGCTCACTGTGGGTTCCCGGAGCTTTCTCCTCTGCTGCTGAAGGGTATGGCAAGCATGGATATTGTAAGGACTCCCTGGCCTTGCGGAGTCTCAGAGGGGAAATGTGATCACACATGTAAACTTTAACCCAGGTATCTATGCAGTGGGCGGGGGGGCTGTGGCTGGGCCATGAGAGAAAACTTGTTTCTGCCCCTCCCCAGTCAGCCCTCGCTGGGTCTACCCACAGTGGGTGACCTCTCATCACAAGGAACCCAACCTTGGGCAGGTAAATTCAGAGAAAGATGTCAACCTGCTAAATCAGAGATACCCTCCCAAAGGCTTTGCAATCACATTTGTACAGTTCTTTGGTTCTCTTGCGTGCCAGGTATACAAGCACACATTTATTCCTCTTTTTCTCTTACTGTGTTACACAGAAGCAACTGGACAAGTGTGACGGTTTGGTTAATCTTGATTATCAGCTTGGTGGAGCTGAGAGACACCAGGAAAATTGATAAACTCACTTCTGGGTGTGTCCTAGCGTGCTTTCAGAGACAATAAGTGTGCGTAACACCAAGCTGACCTGAATGTAGGCTGCTATGTCCAGTAATCTAGGAGGCCTGCATGGGACAAAAAACAGAAGAAGCTCTGTAGAGTAGTGCATTCCTGTAATCCCAGCCAGCACTCTGGGAGGCTGAGTAAGGAGAATCACAAGTTCAAGCACAGCCAGGGCGGTTTAGTGATTTAGGCAAAACCTGTCTCAAAGATAAATAGTAAAAAAGGGCTGGGATATGGCGAGTGCCAAGGTCCTGGCTCAATCCACAGAAAGCAACAGAATCGGGAAGCTGCCAGGGTCTGGAAATCTCAGCTGCTTTAGAACAAGTGAATTTTCTCTCTGTTGTCATCACCTGCGGGCCTGAGACACAGATTCCTTAACCTTGCAATACAGACTGGCACCAGACGACTCCAGGGAGTTTCCAGACATGCAGCCTCAGGCTCTTCTGAGGTTTCCAGCTTCTTGAACAGAGTAGCCCTTGGCTTCCCAGCTTTCCGGCCTGTGGGCAGCCACTGGGAAGGCCTCTGTGAAGCCAGCTGGCTTCTGACTGTATAAGCCAATCTCAAGATTAACATTAGCAATTATAAAAGCATCCCATTGGTTCCAACCTTAGCAAACCCTAACACAAGGGTTTTCTCAGGAGGATACTTTGCGATGACCTGACTTAAAATAGAAGTTATGCCATCATTTAAATTCACTGTGGGCAGCCTTGGGAGACACCCCAAAGACATAGGTGATCAGCCTGGAGAAGGCTGTAACTGCTGATCGTAAGCGACATGTCATATATATTAGCTGCTGCAGGGAGAGAAAGTAAACAATGATTTATAACTCCAGGCTCGATTTGAAAGTCACAAGGGCAGACCCTTGGAATTGCAGATGCTGATTTGCGATCAAGGTGTCTCTCAAAGCAGTGATGTGAAAAAGCCTTGTCCAGAGTTAAAGCACAGAAATACAGCTATCATGTGGCCTCAGATTTTCCAAGCAATGCAGTGTATAGAGAATTCTGAAAGCTTTCTTTCAAATGTTTTATCCATAAAAACTGTGTGAGTAGATAACATGGGATGAACTTTTTCTGTGTCTAAAAGGAAAGGGATTGGTTTTCCTTACTTTCACTATTAATTTTACTTTTCTGGGTATCATTTAAATATCTTCAGTCTCACATATATAGAAAATTCCTTGCAAGATAATTGTGGACACCATGAGATTTTGGTGTCTTTCTCTCTCTGAATGTTTTGGATGTGATTATGTTGGAGGATGTTACTGGTGTGTGATAAGTACTCAGGGGGCGCTGGAGTCCAAAGCATGCAGATGGTACCTTATGCAGGAGGGCAGGTAGCATCCCCGCTCTGGTGGGGAAGGCCAATGACAGAGGAAACTGTGGATGTAACTTGGAGTAGCTGCCATTGAAAGATGGAAAAATAGCAACCTGAGAACTTAGATTGGGAGCAAGCAGCAAAGAAGAAAACTAGAAAAGAATGCCATTGACTTGAAGGTAGGAGAACATGTCCCAAAAGAAAAGAAGTCAACGCAAAAGAAAACTGTGTCACTTCAAAGTATAGATGAAACTACCTGACTATAGTTAAATCAGGTCCCACTGTCTACTGAGGGAAGAGGTCAGAAGTGTGAGTGGAGAAATCAATAAAGTTGAGGATGAAAATCAGAAAGGAAAAACAGAAATGAGATTACAGATACCTGGTGTCTTGGTTACTTTTCTCTCATTGCTGAGAGAAAATACCCAATGCCCAAAATTAAGGAAGAAAGGTTTATTTAGCTCACAGTTTGGGGAGGTTTCAGTCCATACTCACCTGGTTCCAAGGTGGGGTGGCACATGGCAGAGAGCAACAGTTCAAGGTGGCAGATGACAGCAAAAGTAGCAAGAGCAAAAAGGGGAGAAAGAAGCGTCTTTTCCTTCCTTATAATGTATGCCGGCTCTCTGCCCATGCCCACACCATCTCTGTGTCCTTTTCCACAAGCTGAGGATGTTCACAAAGTAAGGACCCTGGCTCCCTACTGAACCACTTTAAAGTTTAAAGTTGAACTTTAAAACTTCTCAAGTTGACACAATGAACAACATCCTAGAGCAGCAAGAACATGTCCTTTTCATCCAGGGATGCAGAACTGCTGAGTCACTTGGTTAAGCTTCCAGACTCAAGTTGACACAGCATATCAACCATCACACCTGGAGGAGAGGATTCCAGGGAAAGTTTGGATTATGTAGTTTAACAAATGACTGAATCTATTTCTAAGACAGGTGAGAGAAACCAAAAAGGTAAATTTTAGAATTCCTGCAAAACATACATTTAACTCAGCTCTTATGAAATGCTAAAATGGCAAGATTAATATGCTTGGTGTTATATTCATATTTATTTCTCCATTGTAAGAACAAGGCAATTTATATAAGTATCAATTTCTTTCATCATTACTTTTGAATAACTTCATCCCATATGCTTTATGCACATTTGCTTTTTGTTATAAATGACATAGCACTTAAAATTAAATTCAGAAAAATACCCTAAAGATATTATGAACTATATTTGTGTAATAATCTTTAGTATCAAAGAGCTGGCTTGCAATAGCATTTGAAATTGGGATCCCTTTTGGGGGCTGTATTTTTAACTGCCTTTACAGAAGAAAGGAAGGAAGAAAGGGAAGGAAGTAACAAAGGAAGAAATGAAGAAAGAAGGAAGAAAGGAAGGAAGGAAGGAAGGAAGGAAGAAAGGAACGGTTTTCTTTTCATAATATTATATCTACAAATCTTTTTTGTGGTTTTAATTCTGTTGACCCCCAAAAAGAAAGCTGAAACAATTATATTGTACCCACTATGCAACCTGAAAACACACAAATGTTCATATTGTGTGGTATGACTGTATTTAATAGGAAATATTCACGAATGATTGTTGTATTATTATTGTTCCATTAAAACAGTTCCATCCCTTGGTAAAATAAGATTCTGTGCATACCAAAAGTGACCCTGGCAATTATTTTGTAAAGAGATTGTACCCTTCCTGAGAAAACAATATGTGTCCATTAACAGTCTGGGTAGCTAAGACCTGCACGCGTTACATGCAGATTCATCAATCCCTCCAGTTATCAGACCCCTCCATGCCTGCCTGAACTGCTACCAATTTTTTAAATCTCTCTCTGATGATCCTGAAAGTTACCAAACAGCTCTTAAATTGGTTTCCTCTTCACTATTTTTGTTGGAAATGTACGCTTTATCCATTATCTAATTTCATTTTCACTGCTAACATAGCATTTTATGGAGCATTTTTACAACCTCCCACAAAATATCTTTTATTAACCTCGTGCAAATCTGCTAGTTCAGTGAAACGCTAAGATGCGGGGGCTGCTGGGCAGGACACCGGAATGATCTCTCCCTTGGAGACCAGAGGACAGGCACAATTTCTCCCCAGCTGTGTGTAGTCCTAAGTACCCTGTTATTGCTGCATCCTCTTGTTGGGTGAGCAGCTCGCACTCCTGTGTTGTAAAGGCAAATGTCTGACAGTCAACACTCCTCCTCCCTGTACACACATCACATGGCCACTTATAGCCGTATGTAATGGGTTACATCAGTGTGTTATATAGGCCCTTGAATATGGGTGTGTATGTCCTTTTCCATGGTTGATAAATATGCAATGATTAACTGTCTTTAGATGACCCTGACAAAAAATGTGTTTGTAAATATTAATCATATTAGAAAATAATTGCCTTTGTGAAGCCCAATTTTAACTCTGTCTGCTACATGCAATACTCTGGAGAGCTAGATATAAGCTGTACACTCTCTTCTAGCTCCAGAAATCTCAATAGGTAGAGATGCTGAAGTTGTTTTTACTTTATTACAGCATGATTAAGGATTATGTTTAAAATTTTCAGTTTTTGTGAAATAGTAAACATATACCAAAAGCCAGGTCTGTTTACGTATATAGGTATTTTTTAAATTAATACATTTAGAGTGGGTAATTACAAGAGTTGAACACTTATTCTAGTTTTTAAATGTGGCATGAAAAATAAAATTCTACTACTTGACATTGGAATCTGTGAACTAACCCTCTACATATAAATTTAAACAAAGCATATAAATTATCATTTTTGTCATCCAAGGATATATTCACTGAGATAAATCTTTTCATCAGAACAACATATTACACAATTGTGAATGTATAGGTTATTGCACGCAATTATGAACCTGTCGAAGATCTTAAAAAAAACTGATGTGAGGTTGTGATTATTCAGTGACATCAAATATATTTTAGCTACTGGATTTAATGATGCACATTTAATGCAATATTTACACCATTTGACCTCTTCACGATTCAATTATAATGCTCTATTTTGCCATAATTCTTAGAGGTCACTGCATTCCTTATCTTCTTCCTTAGTATGCTATAAAACTGTCACAAAACATTTCCTGGAATATTTCCTTATACTTTAGTATTCATAAGCCCTCCCACCCCATTTCTTGGCATTGAAATCTTTTATACGATGTTACTTATTTTAAGCCACTTCTTAAACCACAGTGTTGCTCTCTGAATGATACTGAAAATGAGGTGAAGGTAGGATTCCCATGTAGGACCAAACATACTAATTAGATCAACACTAGCTGCTGTCCCAAAACATATACTGGCACATCACTATATAAATTTCTTTCTTTCTTTCTTTCTTTCTTTTCTTTCTTTCTTTCTTTCTTTCTTTCTTTCTTTCTTTCTTTCTTTCTTTCTTTCTTTCTTTCTTTCTTCCTGGGCTGGCCTCAGACTCGCCACGGTCCTACTGCCTCAACCTCCCAATAAATTTATTTCTTGTTCAAATATGTGTTCATGGAGAAAAGAAGGAAGGGAAAAGCAAATTCAGATGTAGATAGAGATATAGATTTATAGGTATATACATATATATGATAGTTAAGATAGTTATACTACTAATTCTCTTAGTTCATTGAAAAGAAAGGTTTGTGCTAATATTGTTTGAATAATTAAGTGCTGATATGTCTGATATCTTGTATTCTGAGTAATTTAAAGACAAAAATGTGCAATGTATTAACCCTCCTATTATCTTGTTTTGAAATTTTGTTTTATTTTTTCTCTTTAAAATTAAAGACAATTAAAATGATATATGTTCATGGTTTGCAGAATTAGCTGCTGAGTGTGACACTAATGGGAACCGAAATTCTCTCTTGGCTCGTCTGCCTCAAGACAGCGGCCCGGGAGAGAGGGTACAACAGGGCACGAGAAGAATTTCTATGGGCCAATTCTGGAAGCTGCTCATTGCTTCCACTCACAATACTCTAGCCTCAGGGACAGGCATGGTAGCACATGTCTATAATCCCAGCACTCAGGAGGCTGAGGCAGGAGGATCGTTGCAAGTTCGAGACCAGCCTGGACTACAAAGTGAGCTCAAGGCCAGCCTGAACTGCATAGTGAGACCCTGTCTCAAAAAGACAAACAATAACAACAGCAAAAATACTCTAGCCATAGCGCAATCTCTGGGCTTTGTCACAGGGGAAGATGTGCTAACCTGTGTGCTGGAAAGAAATAAGGAATTGCCTCATTTGTTATTTGCCTATGTCTCTGGCTACATCTACAGTGGTCTTCTCATGCTCTTCCAGGCCCATTGATCAGATCTTTTTGTTTGTTTTGTTTAGCTTTATTTTTCAACTTCCAGGATGATTCCTGACCCAGTTTGTGCTTTTACAAGGAATGCTTCCCACTTCACCTATGTTGGTCAGCTAACTTCCATTTTCCATTTCTAAATGAAACTCCTTTTCTTTCCCTGAAATTCTTACTATTCATTTGCAGGATACCTTTTGTTATTATTCATTGCAGATAGAATAGATTGTGCCCACTCTGAAGGTTTTGACAAACGGTTTTCTCTGCGAGTGGATTTCAAGCTTTTAAGTGGCAATGACCATTCCTTTTAACTCTCTATTCTAACACAGCTCTTTTCAGGAACCTGGAATATGGAATTATTTGTTTAATGACCAAAACAAAACTCCGCTCTCCAACTCTTGGTAAGAGCACTCCTGCCTCTAAGACCCACCATGGAAACAAGACTAAAGATTCTACAAAGTAATCATTGTGACATTTTTTATTCCTTTTTTTTTTTTTTTTTTTTTTTTTTT
>NW_004955491.1:2415583-2551254 GCF_000276665.1 Chinchilla lanigera
AATATATATATATATGGAATATGTGGAAATGGAATATATATATATATATATATATATATATATATATATATATATTCATTCCAGCCCTATCGTCTCTTGTGAAAGCTGATTCAGCATTTTCTTGGCTGATCTTTACACTAAAATTTCCTGAATTCACTGAAAAACTAACCTACCTAGGTTTAAAACCAGAAGATCTCTCCTCTCTTCTGCCATTCTCCTCCTCCACTTCTGTTTTAAGCCATAGCATTACAGTCTATCAGCTGTCAAAAGCAAGAGTTAATTTTTCTCTTCCCTGACACACTTGCTTAATCAATAGAAGGAAAACCAGAACCGTGGGGCCCAGGATGCCTGCTTTGGTCAACTGCACCAACGAAAATCCAGCTCTTGTGAAATCTGGCTGGGAAAAGAAAACTGGTGCCAGCACTGCTCAGCAGGATGGAAAAATCTCAGTGCCTTGGAAGTTCTCCAGGCTCCGTCAGAGAATGTGCCTTCTGGGCTGGTAATCTCGGTGGCAACTAGGCTGAAATGGGTACCCAGGAGGACAGTATCCAGGAGAAAACAGTCTCCAGAAAGCCACAAAGCAACAGCCACACAGAAGATCTGAACAGGGCTAGACTGGAGAGTCCTCCTCAGATACTTGGTTGATCTCACACTGTTGCCCCAGAGCAGGTGGGACCAAAGGAAGTATGCACTGCTTGCCTGTGTCCCATCCCACCGGCTGCCATGTTTGCAGTGTGTGTGGCTCAGTCTCTGCCCCATGTATATGACCCATGTGCTGGTCCAGTTCCCAGGATCCCAGTTACTCCATAGATGACACTAAGGTCTTGAGAAAACTCCAGATCTCTACATTCTGGTACAGAAAAATTACTGAAAACACATTAGAACCAATAGAGGAATTCACTTTCAATTTGAAACGATGATTTCCTAAATTAAAGTAGGTGGAGAGGTTGAATTCTGCCCTGCAGTAGAGAGATGTGCATATCAGTGCAGATCAGGACATCTTTGTATCTTTATGAACGTGTATCTACATAGACAGTTTGATTCCCTGACTCTACCCTGAGAGACGCTACCCTGAGCGTCTCTCACTGAGAACTTGGACATTGTTTCCCATTCCTGGGGAAGAATGAAGCTGCTCCATTGGTAATCAGATTGTACTTTGGAAAGAGGCAGCTGGATTTTGTATCTAGCTAGGGCTGTTAGCCATCAGTGTTCCTTGGCCTCCTTGTGAAGGGCAAAGAGGATCAAGAGAATTAAGATGAAAGATGTGCGCAAATGCAAGTGCTTACATCTGGAAGAAGAAGCCCAGCTTTTTTCCTTAGAGTTCAAACTATTTTGAGCTTTTGAAACAATGATCTTCAAAACCTTAAAAAATCTGACTCAGTGTGTGTGTTAGAGTTGAATCCTCAGTTCATCCTCACCACTTTCCCTTCTGCCACTGCCCCTCTGCAGAGAAGCATCCTGTTGTCACAGAACAAAGATCAGGGGGAGGCAGGGGGTGGCACTCCATGAATGTGTGAGATGCCACAGAGTCACAACAACTTAGCATGTTTCTACTCCCCCTTGTCTGTGTCTCTGCTTCTGCTATTGCTCAGCTGAAACGATCCTTTTCTTTTTCCTCCTTTTGAAAGTTCACTTATCCCCACTGACAAATGATCTGTCATACAGGAAATGCTACTCAGGCTCCCCTGAACTCTTTCTTAACCAGGCCTGACTTTTGGATTTCCATGTCGGTACACACTGTCCAATTTCACAAGAATCCTGCTGTCCTGGTGTAGCCAGACATCCTCTCCTCTTTGGTCACCGTCCGTGTCTAACCAGGTTTTTCATCCTCCATGATTGCCCAGGTAGTCCCGCAGGAGATCACATCTGGTCACTCTATCCTGTCGTCAGCAAGAATCCCACTAAGCCTTTGCTTCCAGAGTCTTCCTAGGTCCTTAAATTTCTTCTTAGTAATTGTCCAGACACTAATCCCACCCTGCTGTGTGACTCTCATTCCCATTTTCCCATGCTGCCTTTGGAATGGATCTCAGTTGTATACTGGGATCTCTTTATCCCAGTTTCAATAGTACTCATAATATTTATGTTTATCACCTTAAATTGGACCAGCTCTAAGATTTTTTGACACAACAGCTTATTGTAAGTGATCTTTCCTTTGTGAGGTCAAACAGGCACTTCTAGACAAGTCTGGGCATTCCCTCTTCTGAGATTTTCTAGTACTATTTATAGTGTGCGCCTTTGCTATTCTCATCAACATTAATTTCTGACTAATGTTACATACCCATATCCCGTTATTATCAGTGTTTAAATATCCTTCAGTAAATTCGTGAGTTTTGTTTTTTTCTTTTTGATCTCAGTGACTTACACATCATTTGCTTATAAGAGATATTTTGCAAACAAAATACATAAAAGTGGGTTACTTTCTCGGCATTAGCTACTCAAGAAATGTTACACCAACCTTTTCATTAGCAGCTGATGATTCACAGAAGCTTGGAAAGTAATGACTATTTCTCAACTAAGTGTTTTCATACATGACCTACTCATTACCATAAATGAAGAGAGAGTGTGGTATGGATTACAGGGAATGATGCACTGATAAATGTTTAATGACTGACTTCAAAAAATTTAAGTCCCGTCTTGTAGTGTTGAGCTGTTTCTATGATGTAAATACTGGCCTCGCGGCAGATGAATAATTACTAATGTGACATTCCTGACCTGGGGTTGGTGAAAGGTGAGCAGTGACATGCCATCATACAGTGTCTCAGCCATAGAGATATGATGGATGGAAATCAACCAAGGGCATAGATAACAGTGAAATGAAATTTTGATGATAGGTGTAATACATAGCTGGTTTCCAAGTTTCTGAAATTTTACTAGTAGCTCTCAAGTTCTGGTGAAAATTGGCTCCAGAACTCAGAAGCATAGATTATAGTATATCACATATATATTGATCCCAAATAACTTAACAAGAGGATCAACTCACAAAAATTTAAAAGCAATTGACTGTAGATCAGTGTTCTCAAGAAACATCTGACATGTATGATATTTAACTTCATCTGCGTTGTCCCTAAATTCTTAGCTATCTTATCTTTTTTTTTTTTTTTTTTGTACCAGAAGTCAAACTCAGGACCTTGTGCTTGCCAGGCAGATGCTTGTGCTGCTGAGCTATATCCCCGACCTCCTTCTTAGTTATTTTAGAAGGTTATGAAATTAGCAGAACATCTTAAGATAATTATATAGACATTCAAATAATATAATTATTGCATCTTGTTAACATGTAAGGAAAACAAGTTGGAAAATACATAATACTATAAATACATAAAGTTATAGTAGTCCCGAACAGTACATTTTAAGAGAAATCTATAGAAATCTGTGTAAATTAAAGTTTATTTAATATATAAATCTACAGAAATATAATCTACAGAAATTATCTACAGAATTATAATCTACAGAATATATATTATAATTATAAATCTACAGAATTATAATCTACAGAAATATCTGTGTAAATTAAAGTTTATTCCCCCAGTGAGCATGAATCCACAAGCCAAAGTAATGATAGTTTATAAACTTAAGTATCTCATACAGTTGTTAATAGCCTGTGGTGGCAATAAATCTTCAAACAGTAGGTGGAAATGTACTCATTAGGATGAAAAATTATTTCTCTTCAAGACACCTGACAACCATCTCAAACCCACCTCCTGTTATCAAAGCATCAAAGACATCTATCAATATGTAATACAACCAGCATTGTTAATTTCCTTCCACTTTGTTTGTAACTCTGTATTGTCTGTACTGTTCTTTTGCTATTTTGTAAAAGGTTGTCTGTCTGTTAATGTTTTCCTCCTTTTATTTTTCCTCCTTTTATTTTTTATTTTTAAATGCAGTCTCTCTACATATATAAAACTTTTTCCGTAATGCTGCTTGATGATAGCACCACCTCTTACTTTGATATATACATCAGTGTTGTTTCTGGACATAACTCTGGCTCTTTAGCGGTCTCCAGTATCAATTTCCAAGGTAGAGCTGACCCTTGCCGTTCTATTGGATATTGATTGGTAGTCACTCTTTAACTTGATCAGTTGTAAGTGGTAGTGACTGAGGTCTTTATGTAAAGTAAACCTGCACTCAGTGATCATATTTTAAACACAGTTTTGTGGGTATGGGAACCCTGAATATTGTCAATGGATTATTTTAAATTACTGGAAATTATGGAACATACGGGGGGAATCATGTGATTTTTAGCAAAATATAATTAAGTGGAATGCTTCAAGGACACTCAGAAGCACAATGACCACCCATACTGCAGGCCGCATAATAATCAGAAGAAACAGGAAGTTGATATAACAGAAGAGGCAACAAGCAGTGTTCAGAAGCATCATGATTAAAGTGGGTACATAACGTTCCCAAATACTGAGGAAGATTTATGAGCACTGTCACTTTTGACAGACATGGCTAACGAACAGTTATAACTCTGAAAGCCACTTCAAATTGTTTAGGCGCTCAGTCTGGAGGAGGTAAGAGGGTAATGGAGGAAGTGAGAGACCAAGGATAGCGGGCGTCCTTGGTCATGACTATCATCACATAATGGTTTAAAGGGGAGGGGGGCTCATAGCCAGGCAGCAGGAATTTGAGTCTGACTCTGTCATTTACCTGCTTGTATGGCTTTGGGCAAATGCCTCAAGCTAAGTCTCCATTTTCCTCTTTGTGATATTCTCATGGAAATGGGATCACAGTTCATAATTGTGCTGTAAAGATGAAATGGAATAATACAAATAAAACCCATGGCAGTGTGCCTACCAAGACGAACGTGTCCCCGAAGGCCAGATCTTTTGTTTATTCCCACGGCCTCCTAAACAGTGTGGCAAATAGCAGCAAATAAATGTTGAGGGTGAGTGAATTCATACCACCTTCCAAGGCACTTCCAGAAATAAGCATGAAGCAAGGCACACAGTCCTACGGAGGGAGAAAAGCAAGAGGGGCCTGCAGAGAGAAGTGCTGTCCTCTTACGTGGGAGCTATCACTGTGTCCTGCATAGAGGCTTTATAGAAACTGAGGCCTGGATCATCATTAGTCATTTATCATTGTCAGCTTGATGGCTGCTGTCCATATCAAAATCATAGAATTGCAGATTTGGGTGAGAGTTTGCAGATTATTGAATGCACTTTACTATAACAGGAGTGTCTGCTTTAATATCCCTGCACATGTAGCTGGTGATGACGCTTCTTCAGAGTAAGTTCTCTGTGATAGTTTGGGACAGGACACAAATACATGACAGTATATATTGCTCATTTTTTTAAATGAGCTCATTCTGCCCAAACTAATGCTTCAGTTAAACAATTTAATTTATATATATTTATGTATATTTATATATTATGTATATTATATTTACTTATGTGTATATTTATGTATTTATATTATATATTTATATATAATTTATGTAATATATAATTATATAATTCTATATAATTCTACATAATTATAATTATATAATTCTATATAATTCTACATAATTATAATTATATAATTCTATATAATATATTAATAATATGTATATTTATATATATTATGCATATATATATTTATGTATGGAGATAGCTAGGTAGGTAGATAGATAGACAGACAGACAGATAGATAGATATTCAATGCTTTCCCTGTTTGGATATTTTATATAATCCTCATGCACTGTCTTCAGCTTCATCTTGTGTCTCTTTCTGTACTTTATTTTTTACTTACATTCTGACCACAACAAATTACAGGCATTATTTTATGATTAAAATAACAAACAAACACAACCGCTTTGCACTCTGAGCGTACAGGTATTTCCAGAAGTAGTCCTGCTGTGACTGAGCCATAAATAAGGTTGTGTGTACCTAACTACATATCTAGATCAGTGTTGAGAAAACACACTATTCTAATAAGCTCAGACTGTTTATCACTAATCCCGCTAGAATAAAGTAATGATTAGAACGGCAGTCAGTGAGCCCTGAAACCCTCTCCCCTCACATCAGGGTGCTTGGAAAATGCCCTCTGCTCCTCCTCACATCTTCTCTGGGTGTTGGTCCCGCTGGAAGCTGCAACCCATGTGTCTCCCTGAGGAAACCACAGCCTTCCCAGCCCATCTCTTTGGCTTCCCACAAACCACACGAGGCTAAGCGAAAGGACACTGGTTTCCTCCTCGGTCACTGTCACCTGGCTTAGCCTCAGCTCATATTTAATCCAACCCCCCACTCTGTTCTTTCATACAGGTAACTACGCTAGGATGCGCAGAGGCACACAGTTCTGATGAGTAATCTCACTCGTGTGTGGTAAGCATTAATTGTGTGGGCCTCCCAATTTGGATGATGTCCAGCTCGCCGCTACAGACATCGATGCACCTGTTGCCTCATGATTTTCCTTTTCTTCCCGTTCACCTTTCTACTCGGTTGCCCCCGTTGTCATTGTAACACACTATTATTTTTCCTCTAATTAATAATTAAGCATCATCTTCCTCACTATCATCTCTTGGCCTGACAAACTACTCATGTTCTCACCTCTTTCTCTGCAATATCTTTGGGGCCAAACTCTGGGGGATATATTTGCATTTATTACCTAAAGTCTTGTTCGTTAGTTATCTTTTGAGTACCCCTGTTTTAGCTTTTGTCACCCTCACTCTATCAGAATGTGTCCTGCCCAAGTCACCGATGACTTTCCCATTGCCAAATCTATCTGCAAACTTCCTTTCCTCTTATGGACCTGTCGTGGGATACAGCTGCTCCTCCCTTTTCTGGAAGGATGCCTTGGGCTTCCATCCCTTCCTTATCCACTTCTTTACACCTCTGACTGGAAGTTCATTTTCTCAAGTTTCAGAGTGGCTAGCAGCCCATCTTCAGAACGCTTCTTGGCCTAACACCATAGGTCATCTATTCCATGATCATCGCTACTTTAAGGACAAAATACTTATCGTTACTAGGAACCTACTCTGGAACACACGTTTTCAAACCCAAACTGCATTTTCTTCATTTCAGTGATTTAAATTCTCAAGTGAATTGTGCTACAAATGGAAGTCCCCCATATCTTCCTTGGCGGTTTCCCATCTCACTAACAGACTATTCTAACCTTCTGGCTTTGGCCAAATATTTCCAAGTCATTCTCTTGTTTTGCTGATTCTTTACTTTATTCCAATGTGTCGTATGTAGCCTATCACAACTCCTGTTGATGGTCCCTTGAAAACATCTAGTATGGAATCACTTACTGCCACTTTTATACCACCACTAGCCAAACTGTCATCTTCCACCACTTAATCTTTGGAGTAAATGATTAACTGTTCATTCATGCTGCTTTTCCCTGGGGCCCCTCTAGAGAATTACACTCAGTATATTAGCTAGAAGGGATCTATCTCCATGGTAGGTGTGACTCTGGTTCTCCCCAGCCTGAAGACTTTCAAATTATGAAAGGTAATACAATGGCTCTTAATATGCTAACATGATCAGATGCCTCTGTTTTCTCTCTGACCTCATTAAACAGTATTCCAATAATTCCACTTCAAGTGCAGCTTTCTTTTTGCCTAGAATTAAGCAGCTGCTGCTTTCTGTCTCCTTCTTTTCATCTCTGCCCAAGAACTCTCCCAAGCAGAACAAGTGCTCCATTACCTTACACAGATAAATCTGGACTTTTCTTTGCTACCCTGTTATCCTTCTTCCCTGTACATTTCATTCCTTTAATGTTGCCATAGCACTCATAAACTGGGCTTGTTGTTCAGTTTTCTGGTTGATTATCTGAGCCCTCCCACACAAAATTTAGATATATTTAGACACAAATATATTGATGTAGCTAGATCTCTAGTGTTGTATCCTGTTGACTTACTACTGCTTACAATACCTGGATTACAATAAATGCTAAATGAACTTATGAATGAATTAATTAAGCAATCCACTGTTCTATGCCTTTGATGGAAGTCTCTAAAATTATGTGTTAAAAGATGATTTATACTGATTTATATTTTCCCATTAACTTCCATTACGCTTTCAGAAACATGTTTCCCCGGTGAGTAAAATGACCATAAACACACTTAAGGGGTCTAACATTTATCTTTAAGAGCATTTTCTCTTTGTATGCCTGCATCGCAGGGACATTTATTTCTCCCACACAGTTCCCATTAAAGATGTATTAAAATGTGCAGGTGATTCTCAACCATTTATTAGCTCCACTCCACACAGTCAATTTTTCGGTAGAAGAAAATGCATGCTAATTCTAGGGCACTTATGAATACCTGGCCTTGCTCAGTAACAGAAAGGTGGGCATTTTCTTTCTACTGGAACCCATGTACTGCAAATGTGTGATTTGAATTATGACATTAAATCATATTATTCCTTAAATATGCTTAATTTTGTTTTTTGTTTTCATTAATACACAAATTAGAAAACATGTATAAAACTAATTTTGCCAGCACTTTTTTATTACCACATTATTACATATTTCCTGTTTTGTACAGTCAGTGAAAATTTAAAAGATAAGGTGGCAAGAATTACCAGTCCTAAAATATTTCTTTATATCTCATTCATATTTGTACCTTAGGGGTGTGTGTGTGTGTAGATGTGTGTACATATGCCTATGTATGTATTTTGTACTTTTTTGTACTTACACTTTTGCATTCTCACATTCCATCACAACTGGATTTTCTACCTGTCTGTCTTTATCACATACTTTACACCCCATGAAAAAACACAGGGCTTACTTATTTTTGCATTTCCAAAAGCAGCTCAGTGCTTAACAAGAAATAGCTGGTCAAGAAATGTTGCATTACGCTTTAGTGAACTGCATTTTGCTAAGCCAGATTCTTTGCACACGGCTATCAGAGGAACACTAATTCTGCAATATGAGTGAGTGGTATTTCTTAAGGTTTTACATCAGAGAGCTGTAAGTACTAACCCCTGTTGGGATGTTGTAATGCTCGTTAACATAATTAAAACTTCTAGGAAGCTAAACATTACCCTCCTAAAAAAATCTGATTATTAGATGTTAACAAGCGTTTTGTCCAACACTTCCTTTTTTATACTGCACCCTTATTGTTCCACCTACTCCAATTTTAGAAGCGAGTATACAAAGCCAATAGAGTGTCTTTTGTATTGAACGTAGGTTGAGAATGACAGGAATCTACTTTAGATGCCAAGTTCAAGAAATGAACATTGCTTTTTCTTGAAAGATTGAAATCTCAGATAGTAGAAAACTCATACATGTGCAGAGATGTAGTTTTGAGGTAAATGTATAAGAATTCTAATTTCTGTGCACTCAGAAACAATTTTTTACATTTAAGTATTGAGGGAGAATTTGAAACTGCAATAGTCTTAAAAGATTTTTCTACTTGTATAATCTCAGTGTGAAACATGCCGTTACAAACTATGCTATTTTTGGTGAGTTATCCTATGGTTATACAGAGGAGGATTGAATGTTATAAAGCCACCCTTATGAATGTGTTCTTAAGGATGATAATCCATATTTAATCTAAAATAAAAATAATAATGCAATAATCAGGAAAATTCTACTGACAAGGAAGGACTAATTCTGGAAAGTATTGAAATCTGTTAAAGTCAATAAATAAAATAGTATGATTCTGGTACAAAGAAGCAGGCTAAGAATACATCCAAGCACATATAATGAACTTGTATACCTTAGACATTATATGAGTACATAAAAGTAGAAACTCTCACTTCATAACTCAAATTTAAGCCATGCAATTCCAAAATTCCAAAAAATCAAAGAGTTTTGTTGGCTTATTTTATTCCTGGAGATTGAAGCTGGGATCTCGAGCATATTAAGCTTATAATTTAGTATAGAACTATACTCTCAGCCCAAGATCAAAGTTTTAAATAAACTAAAGTAGTAGTAATTGGAATGATAAACATAATTTTAAAGATAGAAAAATTAAAAGAGCAAAAGTGAACATGAAGAACATTTTAGGTTTCCTTGATATTTAATAGGAGATTAATTGCCAGAGTTTCTTACTGTCTTTATATCTCAAAGGCCACTTAGATTGCCATAATCTATCTCCTTAGTCTTTCTTATCTAATGTCATCGTCTTGTCAATGTCTTCAATTTCCAAACACACTAGATTAATACTAGTTTGCCTGTCAGTCCTACAAGGAGAAATGTGTAAAAACTTTGATATTCTGATGTGTTAAGCTAGTAATTGCAAACAGACATTGAATAACATTTGGCTTTTCTGTGGAATTCTCTCCCAAGGTTCCTTCTTCAAAATAGTGGTGGATTTGTAGGTACCAAACATTAGAAGACATAATCAGAACACATAACCTTAATTTTAACAAATCACCTTCAAGTAAGCATGGGGCTCTGTGCCTACAGAAATGTACAAGTAAATTTAATTTATTAAAATAGATTAAGTACATGTGAATTTTAAAATACTATTATATCTTCTCTGTACTACATAGTCCTCATTTGAACTGCTCCTTGAGATTTTTATATTTCCTTTCTAACATGCAAGATCCTTGGAGGTAGGGACTATGGTTTATTTCTTTATTTGTGTTTGTCCTTCTCTGTGGCTTGAAACTGTGATGAGTATTTGGTGTATAAGTGTATTCTCTAACTACCAGGCGGTTAGCAACGTGGTAACAATTCCCCTTTTACCAATAATCAAATGTACTCAGGGATTAAATAACTTGCCTGAGATAAAGCATGACTTTGACTCCAAAAGCCAAATTCTTAGCCATTGCGTGATATTGCCTCTGTACATAAACTATGTTCAAGAAAAGTGAGGAAAAACTAAGAGGAAGATGTCAGCAGTTATAAATATTTTGAGACTCCACATTACGGACGATGGTTGCATTGTTTATTATTTTTGAGATTAGTGTTTAACACCCCTAAATTAAACCATAGGTAATGCAGTGGGGAAGATGTACTGTGTTTTAATCCAATAGAAAATGCATTGCTGAATAATTTGCATAGAAGAATGACTGAAATGATTCATCCACTCTGCAGATGATTAGGCAAAGTCAATGATTACCGGACATGGATGCTATTGAAAAGAAAGTTAAAACTGGTGAGGTGGCTTGTTCCAAGAGATAAAATTATATATATATATATATATATATATATATATATACACACACATATATATGTACAGAAGAAAATATATATACTGGAAAAATTGTGAAACAAGACTGGACAAAAAGTGCAACGTGAAGTAGTCAATGCCCCATGATTTATGATAAACAGAAGTATTTAAATATTGCATATCTTTTTGAAAGCAGATATGATTTCAGTTGCACATTTACTAAAGACCTAAATGCATTGTTGTCATCGACCATTTACTATTTTGATATAATCGTCATTAACATGATTAGTATTATTTTGCCTATAAATATGAATGAATGTGATAATTAGAATGAATCACGTTACAACATTTTTTCCACTCCACCTTTGCATCCCGTTGTTTGTACTCTCTGTGTTCCATATGGAAAAAACACAACCTAGTGGCAAAAGGGGAAAATGGTTACTTGACATTGAATATGTGAAGGGATGAGAGAAACTAAATGTCCATAATTTGTAAATAAAACTTTCTATATTACACCAAGATATTCCTGTACAGATTATGTTGGCATTCACTGAACTTCTACTATTTTAAAAAAGTTAACATAAAGACCACTTTATATAGGTGAATCCACAGAGACACTTTGAAAATACCAAATTTTTATAAAGATGTTTTATTGAATGTTATTATTTTTCTTGAGAAGTTAGTCATCTCGTATTTGTTGATTTGACTAAACCCAGCCAAACGCATAATATATATGGATGTGTGTACGTCCATATATATATTTCTATAATGCTTAAAATTCACCTTTACGTTTGATTTCTACTTCATGATTTTGTGGAAACCATTTTGTTATTTTGACCTAAGATATTTAATTCAACAAGCAAAAGCAGTATCTTTCATTCAATAAGGGCTATTTATCTGCTGTACAAATTATAAAACAAAACCAGCCGCTGCCTGAGATGGAGCACTTGAAATCACCCTCCTTGTAAAGTGAGTGTCTTGTGTGTTTCAGACATCCTTCCCTCCATCTCCCGGCAGCTGATATTCTCTCACAGGGAACGAGAGGGTGGTGGGTGCCGAGATGTGAAGGAGCTGTCAGGAGATCTGCGGCTCTCTGAGTTAACACAGATTAAATGTGAAGCTGCTGAACACACTTTATTCACTGTGTGTACAGCAGGGCTAAGTGACCAGGGCTAAGGGCATCCTTTTTATTTTGCTGTTCTATGAATGAATAAATACTTTTACATGTATTGTTTACTTTAAAAAAAATCAGAAGACAAAGGTATGTTCTCCTCCTAACTCTGAGTGATCCTAAAATGAACATTAGATTAACACTGGTTTGCCTGGCAATCCTACAGGGAGAAACGTGTAAACACTTTGATATTCCAAGAGGTGTTTAGCTAGTAATTGCAAACAGACCTTGGATAACAT
Organism: Chinchilla lanigera; assembly: GCF_000276665.1. Classification (NCBI taxonomy): domain Eukaryota; kingdom Metazoa; phylum Chordata; class Mammalia; order Rodentia; family Chinchillidae; genus Chinchilla; species Chinchilla lanigera. The sequence continues at coordinate 2,428,041 of NW_004955491.1, forward strand.
TTGGCTTTTCCATGGAATTGTGCCTGAAGGTTCATTCTTCAACGGAGTTCTTGATTTGTTTCTATCAAACATTACAGAAATGTTCAAGAGCCCAATGACCACGCATGCACCTGTCTTCCTAGCTCCAGCCCTCACTGTTCTGCCCCGAGCTGCTTTAATCCAATACAAGGGGTGGGGTGGTGGTTGCAGGCTCCCACAACCAACTCAGCAGCACTAAAACTACGCAAATCACCTTTCTTCCTAAATCACATCTTGACTGGGGATTTGTCTCCATTTCATTATCCAAATCTAAAGATTTTGTCTTCTCACCCTCTAAAACCTTATAAATAAACCGATTGTGTTAATTTCCCCTTAAGATAACTTTGCCTTCACTGAATTTGCTGTAATCCTATTCAATGCCTTCATTTTTTGAAAATGAGACAAAGCCAGAAAATATAGGAAGATTAAAAAAACCTACAAATCCCATGTGCTACCATCCAGAAACACACATTTATGTTTTTAGCAATCACTGAAATGCCATATAGAGTTCCGTTGAAGAGTTTTGTGCAAACATATGTTTATGTTGCCAAAACTCTTCTAAGCTGGGGCTTGTGCTTATACTTTTCCTTTCGGAAGATCTAGTGGTGTGTATAATGTTATTATACATTGAGTGAGTACATTTAATAATACAGATCTGTTTGAATTAATACTGTGAACAATTTTCTCTTCCCTAGAATGAAAGCATGCATAAGCCACTGAGGATTAAGTAAAATTTTTCATTAAGTTAAAAATTACAATAGAGATTACATACTTCAGCAAAGCCCGTTCCTTTATACTGAATGGATTACTGCTAGATACACATTTGCAGAAAGTCACAAGACTTTGTCTCTCTTCATGTTCTTCTCTTTTAGGATACACTATTCAAACTAATTGATATAAGGATACAGACATTGTGAAATGAAAGGAAACTGCTCAAAAGTAAAGAGCAACTGGGATGAGGAAAAGGATAAAAGAAAGAAGGGGAAATTATGGATATACATATATACAGGATAGCTAACATAGTTGTACTACTGACTTCTGTCACTTTATTGAAAGAAACAGTTTATGTTTAATTATTTGATCAATCTTACGTGTCTATATTTGTTTTCCTGAGTAACCACTCTGAAGAAATCAGTCTGTAATGCAACAACCATTGTTAATTTCCTATCACCTTGTCTGAATTTCAGTATTGCTTGTATTGTCCTTGTGTTATTTTGTAAACGTATGAGTGTTTTTTAATATGTTTTTGTTCTTTTATTTTTTTAAATAAAAAATAAGGATAAAGAATTATGATTTTGCCACTAAAATTTCCCCTACTTATTTAGATCTCCCCTCTTACTACTCCTTCTAATCAGGTGTGACGTTTTACACACTTTTTATATGAACTGTTGAAAGCTTCCATTTTTCTTAAATGCATTGCATTCCCAACAATCCTGTCTTTTCTTGATATGAATTCATTTCTGTTTCTCTTGCTGTGTGTGATGTTAGCTTTGAAATATCATTGTCTCAACAAGTTATTTGTATACCTTTACACTTTCCCTGGTTAGATTGCATTCTAACTTTTTGAAGCAATAATTCCAATTATTTCTTCTTTGGAGATTTTCTAAAATTAAGTTTATATTTGAAGGCTAGGGGAATAAAGGAAGAAATCCAATTATAATAAATAAATGTTATTATAGAACTTGCTTCCCCAAAACCATTTATCCTTGTGGACAATCAAGGATTATGGCAACTGTCAGTTTTACTAGTGGATTTCAAAAGTCATATTTAGCCTCCCCTACTTTAATTGACTCAGTTTCTTCACACTGATCATTTTAATTTTTCATTTCTTTGTCAGCCAACTTCATAAAAGAGTACCTGAACTCATGCTTCTTTTTTTTTTCTGTTTTGTCTTTTTGAGACAGCGTTTCACTATGCAGCTCAGGCTGGCCTTGAACACACTTTGTATCCCAGGCTGGTGTAGAATTCACAGCTATCCTCCTGCCTCAACCTCCCGAGTGCTGGGATTACAGGCATGCACCACCACGCCAGCCACACTCATGCTTCCTGTCTCAGTGAAATTGCCAAGTATTATTTGTCGATTAAAATTAATTTTTAAAAGTCCATAATATGAAACACAAGTGCATTTTATTGTGTGAATCAGCCGGCATTGTTTTGTCTTTCCCACGGTAAATACATTTCCTGTACATGTACCTAAAACATAATACAGACAGTATTTACCTGTATTTTCTGATTTTAGCATGGTGGAATTTTGTCTCTTCCACACCAATCGGATTCTATATTTTTTCCCCAAGATAGGATTTTATATAATATCTTCACATTATAACATTAAAACATTTCCCTATGAAAATTGTGATTATTGATTTGTTGCATTTAAAACATTTGAATCTTTTAAAAAATGTGTTGACAAGTGCGTTCTTGTTACATACCTAGAAGACATAGACTACTGATTAGAGACTTTGCTCATATGTAGGGCTCTGTTTAGAAATCGCAAAGGGTAATTGGCTAAGAAATTTATACAGCTGAGCAGAATTACTCCTAAATTTTATTCTATCCAAAAAGAAAATAATAGAAATACTTAGAACATAGGCCATTATAGACTTCCTACATTTCCTTAGAAATTTTTCTACAATACTATAATATAAGAATCAACTTGGATCCCTTAAGTCTAACTCCAAAGCACTGATCTGGGAAGTATGCTTTCAATACCAGAAGCATCTGCCGTACCTGGTTGCAATCAGATCAATAAATATATGGGCCCCACCAAATAGACCCAACCAAAAACTCTGAGGGTGGCAGCCTGCAATCTGTGGTTTGACAAGGGACCAGGTGTGTTTCATGGGTAGGATAGCTCAAAACTGACACTTCCACACTAATCAAGCTACAACCTTCAGGTGAACCCCATTCCTTGCCCAAAATCAGAAAGCTGGAGAAGCACTGAACAACACACCATTATCAGATGGTTCTAGTTAAATTAACAAGTAAAAATGTGGACTTTGCCAAGCTATGCACATATATGGACTTATCTCCATGTCAGTTGTCTCCCAGCAGAAAGCAGGGCCTGGAGGGAAAAAAGATGCATATTTATGGGCATCAGGAGATTGGAAAAACATGAAGAATGCTCAGCATCCAAAGAAAGCAAGTGTTTTGGAAAACTTGATGTGACATTAAAAAAAAAGTTACAAGATTGAGAGGTAAGGAGAAGTGCGCTGGCTTTAATGATTTCTGTGTGTGCACACACATGGAAAAGTGTATCAAAACCCCAAAGACTAGAACATACCATAGGTAGATGTTAGCCAAGTAGAAAAAAAAGAAAGCAATCTAGGAAATTCAGCATTTGTGAAAGTAGTTAACTTGACTGCAACATTGTATCTGAAAGTACAGTGGTATTTTACATTCCACCTTTGAGACAGGATAGAATTTTCCCTTTAATTGAGATCTACTTCCAAAATGATCTTGATTTATTTTTGTACAAGTCTAGACTCTCAGAGGTTTTGGTTGTTTTAAGTATATGGTCTGGTCTCTAAGTGTATTAACTCAAGCACTTATTCTAGATTTAGAGACGGTGCTAGCCATCTGTTAGCATATTAGCACATAATCTTATTCTGAATTAGAATACTTTCTGAAAATGTTCTATCCTCAGTGCAATTATGCTCTTGCCTGGACCCCACAGTGCCCCAAAACTATTTACACATTACTTTAGTCAGTCTCCTATGCATTTAGAGAAAGTATATTAATGCAAATGAGAAAATCCCAACCTCTGGGATTTGAATCTGGAATTTAAAAGAAGCTAAAAGAGCATCAAAAATGGAAGCAGAATTGCCAATAAAACTTATAACGGCCTTAAACAGCATTAAAATGATCACTATGCATCTATAAGCAAAGCCGTTTATGTATTCTCCTTTAAACCTTAATAAACCACTAATATGCTATTTGGAAACTATTTTATTTTATTCTGTTATTTGTGGAAAGGCTGTGGCAGAAAGAAATAGATGGAATTTCTTAAGAATTGTTGCCCTTCAGGGTAAAGCATTTGAGGCCTGGAGTCAGACATATCTGCGAGAAAAGAAAGTATGCAAAAATTTATGATGGTAAAGCAGGAACCTTATGATGCCACTGTGTTGAGCTCTTTCTATGAAGGATATTTCTTCCATATGTTTTAGATGTTTTAAAGAAGTAGGAAAATTTCTGTTTTTATATCCACTTTCTCTCTTCAGTGAGAGGAACCTTTTTAAAAACTGAAAGGAAATATATAATTTTATTGATGTATTTTTATATAATTTCAGGCAAGCTTTACATAACAATAGTGCTTTTAATATGCATTCCATCATCAAACTGTCTTTCTGGTCAAGAAAACCAGGCTTGGCTGGATCCATTGCATTTTTGCCAAATGGAAAGTTCACAAACTCACCTTGCAGACCTTTCAAGGCCAGGAGTATTTATTCGAACATCCATATTCTCTGAGCATATATTGTGTCATAGAACGGGTAATGATTGTTCATGGGTAAAGCAAGGACATAGATGTTAATTTAATGCTTTCATAAATAAAAGTAAGTGAGTTTAAATTTTCCTTTTGATAACAGCCTCCTACGTTACTTCTTGGTCTCAAAGGTAATTGGTTCAAGCACAAATGTCAAAATTGGACCACAACCCAATAAGCAAATTCACAGAGTGCACCTTTGGAGTGTCCATTCTTTATAGAATAATCTATAGAAATTTTTTTTTTTTTGGTTTTTCTCCGGTACCGGGGACCAAACTCACGACCTTGCACTTGCCAGGCAGGCGCTTTGCCGCTGAGCTAAATCTCCAGCCCCTAGAAATTTTATTTAAAATACTTGCTTTCCATGTGTTCCAAGGCATTACTCTAACCTTTCTCATATTTAGTTGTTGTATCACTAAATTCACAACAAAAAGAACATGTATGACAATGTTGTGAAGAATAAATTAAGTTTAGAATCTAAAAAAGCAAGAAAATGTAGAATAGTCCCTGCTAGACAGGAAAATTATGTCATAAAGGCTGCTACTATTAAGCAGGGCATGGCGGAACATGCCTGTAATCCCAGCACTCAGGAGGCTGAGGCAGGAGGATGACTATAAGTCCAAGGCCAGCCTGGGCTAAAAAGTGAGTTGAAGGCCAGCCTGAACTGCATAGTGCGACCCTGTCTCAAAATAGACCACAAGAAATAAAAAAAGAAATGCTGCTACTATTAGTATTAAATGCATGGTTTATATTCTTAATGTTACAAAATAATACAACTGTTCTGTTATATCTTGACATAGACCTTCCCTTTGGGGATGCAGTATATGTTAACAGAAAAATTAGTTTTTAAGTCAAAAAGAAAAGTGAAAGGGAAGATATTATTTCAAGTTTCCTCTGTCTTGAAGTAAATGAAATTTCATGAGACATTAAAAAGTGAAAAGAGAAAATTTCAAATTATCATTATCAAAGAAGAACTACAATTTGTACCAATAATTTACAAAGACAAAGAACAACCACAAGAAAGAGTGTTCTTAAGAAAACAAACTAGAGTTTACAGCAGACTCTATCTCTTGCCGGGCCTTATTCATTTAGATTTTACGATGGGCAACTATGTAAACTCTAAGAAACGTGCACTGATTAAAAGATATGTTTTTCTTTTTCTTTATAAAATGTTCATTTTATTTTCCAAAAAGAAGTTATTTTCAACATTTAGAACTCATTATTAAGTTTGAGAATGCTTAGAGTGTACAATTAAAATTCTACCTTCCTTCCCACACCCAGAGGAAGATGCTTAAGTATATATTACTGTAGCTTTTTTATGAAGTAGATATGCATTATTTTTGTGAAAGCCAATTTTTTTGTAAAAACACTACTTTGGCTCATCTCCCAAAATGCCTAAGCTTTGGACAATTCTTCAGCTTTCATACTTGACATCTGTCTTTATTGCTACAATGTCTTCTGCTTTGAAATTAGTATTAGCAATAGTTTTCCCCTTCATCAGTGAGTCTAAATATGACAATTTAAGTGACATGTAACAGGCTAAATTTATACAATAATTATTCCATGTATTATTCTTCTACACATTTCCCTCAACTTCATGAGCAGAGTTAAGTGATCTTCACAGAGATACACTATCCAGGATGTCTATGCCTCCTCCAGTTATTAAAATGTCTGATGTCCCAGTAAGATTTACTTCTCTAATTTCCTTAGTGATCCCTGGGAAACAGTTCATGAACAAACACCATCAAAGTAGTTACATAAACCTCCAACATCAAAGGCCTTTGAGGGAAATTTCATAAGAATAACATTATATTTTGACCAACACTGTTACATTTTGACCAATGTTAAACAATAATGCATTATTTCAAAACTTTAAGAAAACTGCTAAGAGATCTCCATGATATATCTATTCATATTTTGCTCACTTGACTCACACTATAACTTTAGATTACAATAAAATCAAACACTTCTATAGAAATACAATGCAGTCTCTTGTGATTTTTAATTTTCTAGCATCTACACTTTTAAAAGAGTAAAAAAAAATTTATATTATTGCATTAATCCAATATCTCCAAAATATTCTCATTTCTACATGTGATCAAGATAAAGTTATTGGTAGGATATTTGACATTGAATATGTTTTAACTAAATTCCAGTATTGGCATATATTTTATACATGCAATATATACCAGTTTTAACTGGCTACATTTGTTTTTTTTTTTAATTTTCATTTTAAAGATAAAAGAACAAAAACATGTTAACAAACACATACACACTTAGAAAATAACACAAAGATAATACAAGCAGTACAGAATATCAGACAAAATGATAGGAAATTAACAATGACTGTTACATGACATATTGATATCTTCAAATTGGTTACACAGATAAACAAATATAGACATGTAAGATTGATCAAACACTTAAACATTAACTGTTCCTTTCAACAGCAATCGGTAGTACAATTATGTTAGCAATCCTGTGTATACATATATACATATTTTTCCCCTTCTTTCTTTTCTCTTTTCCCTCATCCCAGTTCTTTCCTTTTGAGCAGTTTCCTTTCCTTTCACAATGTCTCTTGTACCTGCTGGATTTTATTCACTCTTTTGGGTTCTCACACTAGTGAGAGAACATGGTGTTTACACATATAGGTCTGATTATCTCACTCCTGAGTTCTGACTGGTTACATTTGGAGTGCTTATTACTAACAGTGGACTGTGACTACCCTGTTGAACCGTACAGGAAACAATTCCAAAATAAAGAGTAGAAAATGCACAGTGTTTAGATTACCTCTCCACTTAACTCTTACATATTTGTCCTGAATGACTTTTAGACCTCTAATCTGTACGTGTCAAGAAATGGATAGAAAGTGAATGTTTGCCTAAAACCTTGCTCAGGGAAACAAAGAATCATGAATTCATTTCTTCTTGTCATCTACTGTCCGGCTGTAGAAAGGGCTCCCTACACAGACCTTCTGTTTTATTGTCATCAAGTAACACTACCTATCATCTCGTCTCCCTTGGGTCCCTTCCAATATTTTCTTGCACTTTTATTATGATGCACTTTATATGTACTTCTTTTTCACGTAAACTGTTTTTTTGATAAACTTCCGTTTTTACTACAGTCAGCTTATATTATCTGCTAATTATGGAGTCTTCCCCTTAGAAAGATACTTACATGGTCATCTGTAAAAGACAGAATTCCCTAGTAACTGATTCAGTGACAGACTGCTTCATAGATAGACTTTATTTGCATATGCTATGGTGGTGTTTATGTGCTTCGTAAATGGGCAGTAAAGTACATGAGTAAAATGTTAGCTAACTACACATGTTACTAAATTCACTGACAAAGCTGATCAAAGAACTTTTTAAAAAGTACCTAGGTGGTAGGTTTGAATATAACAAGCCAGTTCAGAAATGTCAAGGAAAAAAAAAAATACCAGGAAAATGACTGGTTGCTGAGGTGTGAAGAGGTGATACGTGGATGGAAAATAGGGCCCCATCCTGTCCCCAGGGGATGCACCCTGTAATAATATAACCACCTAGCAAGCCTGCGGGGAAAATGTTAAGGTAGACATGTTGACTGTTTGGCTGGCAATATCTTTCACTGTATGCCTGCAAAGAAAAAAAAAAACAAAAACAAAACACACACACACACACACACACACACACACACACACACAGAGTCAATATGGCTTTTCATAACGTGTCATCCTGAAGGCAAAGAAGCAGGCTCAACTGCAGTTCCGAATAGCAATGTTGAAGGTATAAAATGCCACTAACTTGAGTGACCTAGAAAAGCTGGTTTCTACCTTGCTTCTGGTCCAGGAAATAAGACAGGAAATTTCACTCTTGAATCTTGCCGTGTACGTGTTTAAGTGGGAATCTCACAAACTGGACCCTCTTGTGACTCATTCATCTCACCAGTGTGTACGGGGGAGACAACCAAGAGGGATGAGGAACTTCTCCCAATAAAGCAGTAAGTAAACAAGAAGTTGGATGTGCACTTTGCATCAGAATAAATGTCACTCTCAAATATTATGCAAGTAAAAAAATTGAATGAGGGAAAATTTTTAAAAATTTAAAAGGAAACAGCTCACTTAAGGTGCTGTTAGTGCCTCACGCCATCTCAGCGGGACCAGCACATCATCAGGAGCACCCACAGCCTCCTGCCACTTTATCAGCAAGGGACCTGGCTCAGCAGAAGGGGAGTGGAGGTGGCAGGAGGTTGTAGCACCTTGGGGCAGTCTTGGGGATTCAGCACAGGCCGTCCTTGGTTGGGATGGCTCTGGCACGGTATACATCCGCGGCCTCTCAAAGCTCACAGTGACAGGGCCCCAGAGGTCTTCACGCGCTTACAGTGTCAACCTGTTCAAGAAAACACACTGTGCTGTCCCCTTTCTTCCCCTTGTTTCACGTTCTCCTTTCAGACTCCTGCTCCTTGGGCTTACTCTTTCTGTGCCCCTGGCTATTAAAAACAAAACAAAACAAAACAAAACAAAACAAAACAAAACAGTTAAGACTCACATATTTGTTTCACAACTTTTTCAAAGAGAATTCACCTTCGTGTATCATTTCAGCTCTGGGATTTGGGTAGTTTACATCAGGATATTAATCTTATGGAATTTCACGTGCAATCCCTGGCATATTGTTTTTAGTGTAGCAAAGAGGATGAAGAAGAATCTGTAAGAAAGAGCACAAACCCTCTATAAAAACATGAGAGGATAAAAAAGAAACAGGAAGGGAAATCTTGTCAACAAGAAATAAAGAAAAAGAGGGACTCATACTTGGGGAAGTTAAAGTTGTGAAGAAAGAGAGGAGTCATGGTTAGCTGACTGCATTCTGGGAAATAAGATTCTTTTTTTTAGTTTTTTTTTTCCAGTACCAGGAATCGAACTCACTACCTTGCACTTGCCAGGCAGGCGCTTTGCCGCTGAGCTAAATCCCCAGCCTCCAGAAAATGAGATTCATTTGAAATGAATTGATGTAAATTTGGACAATGAGCAACAGTAACTTCAACTTTTGTAGCTCTTAGTGGGCTTTAAATTTCTTTGTTCATGTAGGAGAATATGCATAAATAAGAGAAATTTTCAAGAAAGATGCTTCTGAACTATTTTTTTTTTAAATGCACTTTAACCAACCAGGCTAAAGCCATTTGTCCATGATATAACCTCTTGTTGATGAAGTTACTCACTTGGTGGCATTTCTTAGCCATCCTGTTGCATGATTTTGGACTACATTACATAGCCGACAAACTCCTTTTGGAATTTATATTAAAGAACAACTCAGGGGTGGGGACACAGCTCAGTGGCATAAGCGCCTGCCTCGCAAGCACAAGGTCCTGAGTTCGATTCCCGGTACCAAAAAAAAAAAAAGAACAATGCAGCAGACAAATGAAAAAGCATTTCATTTTTTCAAATATTTAATTTAAATTAAATGTATTTTAAGTTATACACATAAAATGTAATCTTGCCCATATTAGTGGTATATTTTCTGATAGTTTGTACATTTGCATGGTATAATGTTTAGAACAGATTAAATATGCCTATCTCCTCAAATATTTATTATTTATGGTAAGAACTTTTCAAATCCTTCTAGTTTTGTGAAGTGTACAATACATTGCTTTCATCTCTGGTCACCCTGCTATGCACCAGCAAACCAGAGTTTCTTGTTCCTATCTAAATCTATCTTAGTACCACTATCAAAGTTCTGTGGGAGGACTTACACATTTGTTCATGCACCCCCTTTCTCTATTCTCCCAGCCTCTGCAAACCACCACTCTATTATTGCTTCTTAACAACCAGCTGACGTGTCCACATTTATTAAACACTTATAGATTAATCTTGAAGCTCCTCACTTCCCTGCAGACCCACCATCTCTTATACTACACCCATATCAACACTTCCATCATCCCTCCAAAGCAATACCATTCCTTTAAAATGTAAGAGATATTTATACAGTTCCTGCTCCACATCAGGAGCTATTCGACCTAACCAAAGAGTCTGGATCTCATACAATTATAGCTTTCAATGAAGTCTGCAATGATTAAACTAGACATACATCATCATATAGAACATCAACAAGGGGGTCATCAAAAACTAGTGTTTAAATGAGAATGATGTGTGCAATAAAAGACACAAGGTTCAAAATATTCTTCCGGCTTTGAACAAATTTATCTCATTATTCCTGTTACTTTCTGAAGCGGCTCTCAAAGTCCTCTTTCTGGAATGTCTTTAGTTGTGCTGTTTTTGCTGCTGCAATATCCCTAATCAATTAATAGTCTTTATATTTCGTGGTCGTTTTGACACTGAGGCACAGCCAGAGGTGGCATAGAGCCAGATCTGGTCACTTAAGTGCACGCTGTAATGGTTTTGCGAACCTGTCGTCCTGTTGGATGTCTTTCGGCAGTAGCACTCGCTATATTTTTTAATCATACCTGATAAAAACTCATGAAAAAGGAATTCCAGAACTGCTTTAAAAAGGAGAACTGCGTGTACAGCGAACATGTACTATAAAACATCGAAGAGGAGAAAGAAAAAAAAAAAAAAGTAACAAGAACGATGGGATAAGTGTTTGAAGCCAGGGAAAGTATTTTGAGAGGGATAAATGGCAATGTGTTACAGGGTGGGGATTTAGCTCAGTGGCACAGCATCTGCCTGGCAAGTATGAGGTCATGAGTTCAATTCCTGGTACCGGAAAAATAAAACATGGCAATACGTCATTTACCATAATAGATGTTTATCCTGTTTTTGATCATACCTTATAAAATCATTGTAAATCTGGCAAACTTATTGGAAACCTTTCTTTCTATTTGTTTGCTATTATATTATTAAGTGTAATAGAAAAAGTGCTAGTTGTAGCAAAACTTCTTGTCCTACTTTTAACTGTAACTTGTTATTCAGTCTTGGAGGTTCATTTAACCTCTGTAGACCAAGGTTTCCTCTGCGTGTAAACTGAGCAGTTTGAACAATACCACAGATTCTATAACATCAGGTCCAGGAATAGATTTTAAAATTCTGCCTAAAATGCGCTGGAGCTGAATCCGAACTTCTGTAGGCTTGTGCAGTTTTCTAAACAGAGAAAAACAGTTTGTAATCAGATTCCCTCAAAAAGTTGTTGCCAAAAACAGTGTAAGCATCACTGCGTTATAGTACCTTAAAGTTCTTAGGTCTTCTGAAATTCTTTGATACATAATCCTATGAATTATTATCTAAGCAGTCACTGAATAGCTTGTCATTACCTCAGTAGTCATTTTGAAAGAAACTCGTCTACTAAATAAACATCAAATTTACAAAAAACAAAATTTTATCTTTGCATGAAGTTTTTCACATATAAAGGTATAGTTTAGATTCTACAACAATAAAAATTGCCATTAAATGTAGATTAAACTAAAACTTGAATTATAATTGAGTGAAAATACACAGAAAATATCAAGAAACATGGAATTTTGAAACACTTAATAGTAGTGAACACGGTAAAATAAAAGGTGTTTTTCTTTTCAGTTTTTCTGAAATGATATGGAAAATAAAGTATCTTAAGTCCCTCAAAATGTAACATAACAATAAAATCAGCAAATAGAAAAACAACTGGCATAGATGAATTACTTAAAATAGATGCATTATTTTGGCTGCCTTTGTGGACTTATTGACGTTAATTTATCATATAGTATGTACCATATATGCATCCTCTATGATGTTTAACTGGCTTTTCTATTTTGGGGAGTTTACCTTCTTGAATTAGCCTTAGAGTTAAAAAAAATAATTTAAAAAAAAGAGATAAAGAAGGTTGTACCAAAAAAATAAAGCCTCAGGAAATAGGTATACATTTTCATTCTACGTTATGTTTGTATTGGCCCATGTTTGCGGTATACAATGACTGCCTTCATGGTTAGCACGTGGCCCAAGTCTATGACGTGCATCTCTTAATTCTTTCTTTAACCTTTTCTCTCCCCCCGCATCTCTTGGTCCTCTCCTCATTTGTAGCTCACAATAACCACTTCCCTCAGAGGGACATGTTACATGTATACAACACTCCCAAATCCCCATCCTTTTTAAAAACCCCATTTCCCTCCCTTATTCTTCTATCTCTTGATTCCTTTCCACAATGCTAAAGATATATTGTCTATTTTCTATCCTTTAAATCTACCATCCAGTAAGAGGTAGTCACGTCACTTTGCTGAAAGTTCAATGCTTTTGTGGGCCATAGCTTAGCAGACAAATCACCGTTTTATGTCCTGCTTCTTGACAGAGGATGGGGAAGTTCCAATATAGTTTAGAAGTTCAAACTGTACCAGTAAGAAAGTAGCATAATTATTGTTGATTTCCATACCATATTTCCTTCAAAATACTCACCAGATAAGATATAACTCATGGGTTTCATATTTTAGAAATTTCTTCCCAAAGATAAATTAAACTAAACAGCAACTGCAAAATATACTATTTTTAAGACAATGCTTGCATATACCACACTGTGAGCCTGAGAGAAAACCATCACCAAAATTTTCAGGATGTCTTCCCGAGTAGAAATGAATGCATTTTTCCCAAGTCCAAAATAAAGGAGACAAATTGCTACAATTTTATCCAACCAGAAAAACCAGGCTGTACTTGTAAGCCTGAGCATATATTTGAAGAACAGGATGCTACATTTTTAAAGAGTATTTGATTTAAAAATTATTGAGAAATGTACACATATTTATGCAAACTAATGGAAACAATAGAAAGTCAGAATAACTACTTCAAACATCACATAAACAAAGCCTCCAAGTGGAATTTTTAAAGTAACATAATTTCATTTAATAATTCTAAATATAAAAAGACAATGGGATGAAAGTTATAGAAGTACCATTCATCCTTATACTAAAAAGTCAGAAAATAGTGAATGACATTTAAACTACTTTTGTCAAAATTCGTAATCTCTTCAATAGCATTTGTTAACTGCCAAGAATACCAAAACTTAATGGAACATTATACCCAAACTTAATGAAACATTATACCAAACTCAAGATTTTCTATAAAAAGAAGTGCTATCTTTTCATTATATTGCTGTAAATTTGGTGTAGCATTTAAGTAATAGAAAACTTACTTCACCAAACAGTAAGCAGAAGAAAAGGGTTATAATTTTTGTTAACATCAACTTCTTTTGAACCGTGGTGTTTCTCTTCATTCAAATAATGAAAACAGTCTGTTCAATCATAAATCGAATACCATGTTAAACTTAGAGTATGTGCACTCTGGATCTTGTTTTCTGAGAATAGTGACACAAGGAGAATTGTGTATGGCTTGCATTGATATAATTTACAACTGTGAGAAATTATGGTCAGATGTTTCTCTTCAGCTTTACATTTGTGATCGTAGTGATGTGAAGCAAGTAGATATGTCATAACCTTTAGAAGAAATCACAACATTCCTCATTTTGTATTTTATATATCCTTCAGTTTTCTTCTGAAAATGACTTTTTTCAATACAGACTATTTAATGTAGTGAAAATTTTATTCTAATTTTTCAATTTGAGGTGTTTCTCCTTTCCATGTGAGTATCTTTTATTAGTGTTCGTGACATTCACTTTGGGGATCTGGTATACTACTTTCCAAATCTAACCCACCTCCTCCCTCCTTGCCCCTCATCCTTCCCCTCATCATTTTCCATCTCTGTAAAATCACTGCCTCCCTATTTCCTCCCATCTCTCCCTTATTTTACTCTTTCTTTATTCGTGTTTTGGGTTTCTCCTATAAGAGAAACCAGGAGATATATACCTTTCTGTATCTGACTTCTTTCACTTTACATTGTGACCTACAGATCTATCCATTTGCCTGCAAAAAACATTCTTCTTTATGGCTTAATAATATTCCTCTGGGTACATATATATCACATTTTGTTTACTCAACTATTGATAGATATCTGAGCCCATTCCAGAGTTTAGCTATTGTGAATTGCACTGTTGTCTTGGTTACTTTTCTCTCTTTGCTGAGACAAAATACCTGATGCCCAAAGTTAAGGAAGAAAGGGTTTATTTAGCTTACAGTTTGTGGAGGTTTCAGTCCAGCAGGCCCCGAGGCAGGGTGGCATGGCTGAGGGGCAACAGTTCAAGGCGGGAGAAGACAGCAAAAGCAGCAAGAGCAGAAGAGGGGAGAACAAGCCTCTTTTCCTCCCTTATACTGTATGCAGGCTGCCCACCCGCACAATCTCTGTGCCCTGTGCTTTTTTATTTTATTTTTAGAAGTTGATTCAGGTAATTTTTTTGTTATTTTAAAGAGAATTTAAAAAGAATAAAAATGATACAGTTAATGCTCATACTGTTTGAGCAATTTTGCATACCTATATCTGGTAATCTGAGCAACTACTTTGAAGATAACAATATGCAATATAACAACTATTGTTAATTTCCTGTCATCTTGTTTTGAAATTCTATACCTTGCCTTTCTCTTGCACAGTCTCAAGATGTTTAGCAAGTGAGGCTCCCGGCCCATGCTGAGTCATTCAGTTGAACTTCTAAACTTCCCACTTCTCAAATTGGCACAATGCATCAACCATTACAACTGTTACAAACCTGAGCAGTCCTATAGTACATTACTATAGGGTAATGTCTCTAACTCTTGTGAGAATATACCCAGCAAAGGTAGAGCTGGGTCAAATGGAATTGCTATGTTTATTGTTTTGAGACAACTCTGAACTGATTTCTATAGTAATTGTGGTAGTTTATTTTTTCATCAACGCAGTAGAAGGGTTTGTTTTTTCCCACATACTCATCTATGCTTGTATTTTGTGTTCTTGATGAAATCCACTCTGGGCCAGGTGTGGAGGTGCATGCCTGTAATCCCAGCACCCAAAAGGCTGAGGCAGGAAGATTACTATGAGTTTGAGGCCAGCCTATGCTACATAATGATGTTCAAGGCCACTCTAAACAACATAATGAGAACCTGTCTCAAAAATAAAATAAAATAAAGCCATTTGGACTACAGTAAGATAAAAATCACATAGCTATTTTGATTTGCAGTTCCCTAATGACTAAATGTGATGAACATTTTCTCATGCACTCATTGAATATTTGTACTTCTTTTGAGAAGGGACCATTCAGCTCACTTGCCCATTTTTGACTCAGTCATTTTGGGGTATATACATGAGTTTTTTATATCCATATCCTGGATATTAGCTCCCTGCAGAAGAGTAGTCAGAAATATTTTCCCTGTTCTACAGTTAGTCTTTTCACTCTGTTGTTTTCTTTGCTGTGCTATATAAACTTGTTTTTAGTAAAATATGTTATATTTTTAAAAGTTAATCCACACCACTGTAGATTTATTTAAATTTTTAAAAAATTTACAAAAAGAAAAATAAAATTTAAACTTCCTTTGTCACAGCAAGGGGACTAATATTCCAAAAACATCCTTTTTTTTTTTTTTGTATTTCAAACTTGCAAGTCATTGAAAATATGTGTAGACTTTGTACATTTTTCATTGCAACAGTTTTATTCACTAGGATGCCTTCTCACAATAGGCTTAGTTCAGGTATTTATTATATCTGCAAATGAATAGAAGCATTCATTTATGCAGGATTGGTGTTATTTAAGATCACAGAGACTCACTAGAATGATGTTTCTAGCAGTTTTCCTCCCTCTGAGGTAGCAAGGAGTGGCACCTGCTGAACCGTGCTCAGCCTGTCATCTCAGTGTGACTGGGGTCTCGGGTGCCAGCGGAGCTGACACCCAGTCCTTGTCTGAAACCGGAAGTGTAGGGTGTTAACCCCTACTACTAACCCGTGGGAGCTGAGGCTTGAGGTTTCACCCAGGACCTATGTGTCTTCAGCAGAGAATATTTTTAAATATATAAAGTATAATTGAATATATGGTAAATATTTACATTTTTAAAAAAAAATATTGAAATAAAAGTACTTTGTCATTAAACTGCCTCGGAATACTCCTCTTTGAACACAGTGCCCCATCTTTCTTCAAGTTTCTGCAGCAGTTGTAGAAGTCTTCAGTTAACAATGTCCTTAGTTGTACTCTCATGGCTGTCTTGAGGTAATGAACGGATTCAAATCTTTGCTTTTCACGATCATTTTGATTTCAAGGAAGAGCGGGAATTGTCAGCGTGACTCAGTGAGCAAGGGCCAAGTGTGAAGTTGTTTAAGATACAGCTTAATCTGTTTTTATCAACCTAAAAGTGTGTATTTTGTCTTACGTTTTCATATATAACACATTCTTTTTTATTTTGAAGGTAAAGAAAGTAAAATATTTTATTTTACCTAGTTAAGAACTCTATATAAAATATAAATGCAAATATAAAATATAAATTTCTTACAATCATGTTATCTAAAATAAATCATAATTATTAAGCATAACATCTAAAGCTTAATTTATAGAGATAGATAATTGAAAATGATAATTTTTAAACTTTTATTAATATGTTTACAGTACATGATGCTTTTATCCACTATAAGAAATTGATAATGTACGTAACACATTTCAATTCTTTTTTTCACTTTCCTCCAAGCATTTTAATTTTTAATGACTAGATTTATTTATTTATGACACCTTATGAAGTTAATTATCATATATCCAGATTGCAAACCAGACTAGTAGGTCAAACATCATTTAAAACATGCAAGACAGTTGTACTCAGTGGAGGATTTTAGGAACTGTTTTCTCTTGGGCATTTGGCAGCAGAACTTGACAGATAGAACATATTTGTCTACCACACCTTATAAAGACTCATGAAAGAGCACCTGCAGAACTGCTTCAGGAAGTAGCAAGAATGGAAAGTTAAGCATATACCAAATGAGGGGGAGTATTTTCAGGGGGTTAAAGGCAATGTGTCTTTTACTGTGATAATTTTTTTTTTTTTTTTTTTTTGGTGATTTCATCAGGCGATATTGTGATAATTTTTTAAAATTTGAATATTCATCTTGTAGCTTGATCACCTTGTATGGTGCTAATTCTTATAGTCTTTTATAAATCCTTAAAAGAAGGTCTCCTCTATCCCACATATAATAGGCCACATTTACTGTGCATATACGTGGGTTAGAACCCTTAACCTAAAGTGTTTTGATGATTCAGTAAAACTGTATATGAGCAAGAATTTTGAACACTGTAGTGTCACACATTGTTATTAACCTTACTATGTGTACTTTGCCCCTCACTCAGTTCTTTCTGCTCTGTATGATCTTACTTAGTGTTTGTGACTTATTTGAATAATTAATAAAGAATTTTCAAAGACTAGTTGGTTTTAAATAGCAAGTGTCAAGAGCAGACCAAATAAAATGACCTTTTCCATCATTCTGTAACTATAAAATTCAGAACATTCATTTTCTCTATCAACTTGATCATCTCTTATCGTTTCTTTTTAGAATCTTCTTCATTTAGCAATGCTGAGACAAGACATGTGTCCATATAGTGATCTCAAATTTAGCTCAGCTTTCTGCAAGTGAAAAATAGCAAACTAGAGTGAAGTTATAAAGGGCATAGCAATAACAATCCCCTCCCCATTTTGTTATTTACTATCATAAGGCTTTGTTTCCTCTTGTTTTTATAACTCTTATTTCATAGCACATTTGGATTTACAGAACAGCTGTGACAATAGTACTGGTCATACTTATTTTGCCATAAACAACAACCAGTTTTTCCTGTAACTGACCTCTTACTTTGTGTTAGTATTTGTCATAATTGCTAAATCCATATTCATGCATAAAGTTTAATCTTTTTTGAGACTTCTTTAAGTTTTAATTACAGTCATTTTTTGTTATTGTTTATTTTTCCAGGATTCTGTCCTGATTATGCTATTTATATTTATTCATTATGTGTCCTTTGGATTTGTTTTGCCAAGGCAATTTCTGACTTTTGTTGGGTTTGATGACTCTTTAACAGTTCTGAAGAATTCAGACAGATACTTCATAGAATATCTACCAATTAAACATGACTGATGTTTTTATCACTACTGGATTGGCATTACGGATTTTGGACAGGAAGACCCCAGGGAAGGATAGTGTGAGATTTTCAACATTGTTTCAACAGTGGGTACTTTCAAATTGATATCAATGGTGACATTAATTTTGATTGCCTCATGGAAGTAAGGCTTGCTAGTTTTGCTTTGTTTTGTTTTACTGTAAACCAGACACATCTATATTATACTGCTTGGAAGGAATTCACTAAGTGCAGTCCAGATATAGAATGGGAAATTATGCCTCACCTTCTTGAGGTCAGAGTATTGAAATACAGTTACTATACGCAGAGCATAAATCATTAGGAATTATTTTACATAAGACCTGTGTAGGATTGGTTTATTATCTTCATTTATTTATCCAATCACTTATATCAGCTTGGACATGGATACTGATTTTATGTTTTGGGTACTAATCTAATTCCATGTTATTCATTTTGCTGTCTAAAGTACTCTACTTTTGGCCACTGGAAGCGCCTTTAGTTTGTCCTCTGTTCTTTTTTTTCTTTATCACCACAAATGTTTTTAAAAGCATTGTTTATTAAATTTTCTGGCAGTCCACTAAACATCAAGTTTCTAATGTATATCTCCTCACCTTATCTTAGATTCAACACTTTATACAAGGTTATCACTTTATACAAGGGATCTTTTATTTTACAATAGTAATAAAAAGCAAGACCTTTTTTGCTAGCTATGCTTTGTGATAGTAGAATATCATTGTTTCTACACCCTTTTAGTTTCCAGAGCAAGGATATATATTTATATAATCTTACAGAAAGTTGTACTGTGTAAATTATAAGATGTATCTTTTAGATATTTCCTCCCAGTCTGTTCTATCCTTTTCTCCTTGACTATCTACAAATTCTCACCCAAATAGTGAGAAATCTCATCCTTCCCTCCACTATCCATTTAACTAATTGTTCAGTTCCAGTGTACATGTGTAGTAGTTTCTGAATTGTTAATGTTACCTCCATGCAGGTAACTTCATCAGCAAAGGTACAGCATATGTATACTGTTACTTCTAACTTTATACTTAGAGACTATTCACTTCCAAATTTACCTACCTCAGCATTTTTTCTTCTTCATCACTCATATAAAGTGGGATGTTTCATACATTTTCATTATAGTTCGATAACTATTTTTAACAATCTGAATTATATCTTGCAATCCTTCTGAATTCTTAAGTGCCTTTAAATTTATCATCATGTATTTTTTTTCCTTTTTACTATAAAGTTTTATGGCTTTTGTGTAGTATCCTATATTCAACATCATCCTATCCTACAGAATAATTTCTGTTTTAAAAAAATGTCGGATTTCACTATTCATCCCTCAACACAATCACTGTTAATAACCAGTCTGTCTACTCTTTCTATAGTTCTATTTTTTCTAGAATGTCTTATCAGTGGAATCATAAACTGTACAGCCTTTTCACATTGGCTTATTTCACTTAGTGAAAGACATCAAATGCTCGTGTGTTTACATGGCTTTTTAGCATACTCATTTTTATCATATCATTGTATCGGTTTACCCATTCATCTACTGCAAGACATCTTGTTTGCTCTTTGTTTCCACCAGTTGTAATAAATGCTGGTTTAACATTCATGAGGTAGTGTGTACGTGTGTATAGGTGTTTGTAATAAGCTTTCAATTCAATTAGGTAAGTAGCAAGGAATCTGATTGTTAGATTGTATCATAAGGCTCTGTTTATTTTGTAAGAAACTGCTAATTTATTTGCAGTGGTTCTGCCATTTGCATTCTCACCAGTAATGACTGTGCATGTTTCTTGCTGTCTTCACAGGGAATTCGTATTCTCAGGGCTTTGGCTGTCCCATTCTGATAGCTCTGCTGTGGCATCTGCAGACTGTTTTATTATGTGCTAACTTAATAACAAAGGACTTTGGGCATTTTTTCTATATGTGCTGCCTTGTCATCTTTATATTTTCTTTGATAAAGTTTCTGTTCAGGTAGTCTGTGTATTTAGCATCCTTTTCCCTAAATTGTTAGGACTCTACATTTAAGTTGTATTGTGTAAATTATAGAATGTATCTTTTAGACATTTTCTCCCAGTCTGTTCTGTATGAGTGTTAGAAAGAGTTTGTGAATATCTGTAAGAGTCTCTTACTGGTATTTTGAATGTGATTGTTTGGAGGCTATAATCTATTGTCATTTTTTGTTTTTTGTTTTTCTTCCAGTACCAGGAATCAAACTCACGACCTTGTGCTTGCCAGGCAAGCACTTTGCTGCTGAGCTAAATCCCCAGCCCCCTTGAGGCTGTAGATAAATGGGAAATGATTGATATTTAGCAAAACTGAGATGAGCAACCCATGAACATGGAATACCGAATAAAATAAGTCCCTTATTTTAATCATGCAAAATAATAAGAAATTTGTGTTCCAGAGTTTAATAACATGTATATTTGCCCTATAATGTACATCTGGTAGCTCATGTAGCTCTAGCAGAGGAAAAAGGAAAATTTATCTCCATGAAACAAATGGTGCAGATCAAGATGAAATAGATAAAGATCCAAATCATGCTAATTAGGTTCTCAGGAATAATGATATGAGAACTTTATCAGAACACATTTGATTTGTATTCATTAAGAACTACTTTGAATACTATAGAGAGTATAGAAATTGAAATTCATTACTTAGGTGATTGCTACATTGGTAAGAAAAAAGAAATCTCAGACAGCAGTGATTTATTGTTAATTAGAAGGTAGCAGAGGCTAAACGCAGGACTATTTGGAGGAAAAATGAAAGAACGTGAACCTAGACAGAATAGAAACAATTTTAGTAATATAGAAATGCATAAAGCAATGGTGATGCTTGAAATGAACACTTCAAAAAATGTAAACATAAAAAAAATCACATCTTTTATATCCACTTCTCAGTTGATCAGCATTGGGATTGTTTCTAAGATTTTGCTGTGACAGATTGTGCTGCCATAAACATGGGTGCACATATATCACTTTGGTATGATTTTAATTCTTCTGGGAAAATAACCAGAAGGAGAGTAGCTGGGTTAAATAGGACCTCTAATCCTAATTTTTTGAGAATTTCCAGACTGACTTCAAAAATGGTGGAGTATTATTCAGCTATAAAGAAAAACTCAAGGCTTTTATGGGTAAATAGGTGCAACTAGAGACCATACTCTTAAGTGAAATAAATCAGACCTGCATGTATAAACAGCAAATTGTCTCCCTAGTGTAAGAACTTGAAAGAGTAAATAAAATCTGAGAAGTACAATACATATTGTGAAAGGGAAAGAAACTGTTTAATGGAAAAGAACAACTGGGATGAAGGAAAGGAGAAAAGAAAGAAAGAAGAAAAGGAAAAAAAATATGTGTATATATACATAAGAGAGCTAAGATAATTGTACTACTAATTTCTATTGATTAATTGAAAGGAACAGTAAATGTGCAATTGTTTGATCAATCTTGCACACCTTGTCTTGGTTACTTTTCTCTGGTTACTGAGACAAAATGCCTGGCACCCAGAATTAAGGAAGGAAAGGTTTATTTAGCTCACTGTTTGTGAAGGTTTTAGTCCATGCATGGCTTGCTCCAAGGCAGAGAGGCACATGGCAGAGGGCAGCAATTCATGGTGGTGGAAGACAGCAAAAGCAACAAGAGCAAAAGGGAGGAGTGGCAGAGGGAAGAGCAAGCCTCTTTCCATCCCTGCATTGTATGCAAACTATCCGCCCCAGGGCAGGTGTAGTACTCACATCTATAATTTCAAGAGTGGACCATGAATCAACCAGAAACTCTAGAAGACTGCCTCATGACTGCATGAGGCTTTGCAGGGACATTCAGATACAAACCATAACACACCTATATCTTGTAATCTGAGCAAACTACTTTAAAGATAACAATAAGTAATACAACAACCACTGTTGATTTCCTATCATCTTGTTTTGAAATTCTGTATTATTTTTATAGTTTTTGTGTGGTTTTTTTTTGTCTTTGCTTTTGTTTTCTCTTTAAAATAAAAAAATGTAAATGTGCCTTTATACTCTATGTTACAAATGTACGTGTATATATGGTTTGTATGTTTCTCACTTGAAAATGAATGGAATGGGGAACTATCCTCTTCCTCCAAAACATGACACTTGAAAAACAATGACCAAGACAGCGTAAAATGTTTTCATCTCTATCTGAATCTCAATACTTGCTTTCAGCATCATGAGCTACTATTGGTCTGTGAGTTGCACATTCTGTGTATTTGACCAAGTCTCATTTAGCAAGTTGAGGAGTATTTTTCTTCCAAATAAAAAAAGGTGTGTTTTTAAAATTCCAACATGCGATTGAAAGGGAAAACTGGCAAAGGCCTAGGAGGCAGTAAATATTTCAAAACCATTATTTGCTTGTTAACACCCCAACAAAAGAGTGGTTTTGAAAAGATCATCTTTTTTTTTTAATTTCAGAAAAATGTGGTTTCTGTAATTCCCATAAGTAATTCAGCCATGAGCTATCAACTCCTGGTAATGAATTCTCCTACAAAAGAATAATTTATTTCCAGTGCGCTCACAAAAGCTGGAATGCTACCCGGAGCTTGAAGCTACAAAAGGGCCCTATCTTATTAGCTGCAGCGTCATACTTGTACCACACATCTTCTGAGCTACATACTAAGTGATGACAGGCTTTATCTTCCATGCACTAGACAGGAATTGGAAGAATTGTTTCTCATTTCTTCTGAAAGACATAATTGTATTTTTGTTCAAATTCCAATGCAGTTTCAGAGCTTTAAACGTGTGATACTTTACCTAATTGAAGCAGTAGTGTGCACACTTGCACACACACAAAGCCAAAAAAACAAACGAACTGCCAAAGTGAAAGGCGGTAGACACTAACAATAAAATACATCAGCAATGACAAATTTCTACTCCTCTTAAAATGCCCAGTTACTTTCCAAGGCAAAATTATATTCCATCCTGTTTCAAAGCAAACTTTTTTGTTGTACAGACACAAAAAATCTGAATTGCTGATGAATTTCAAAAGAATAGAAATCACTGGTTTGCAAATCAAATCCTTATACTTTTAGTATTCCACTCTGAAAAGGTTAGTTTATGGGTACTTATCCTTAATAAAACATGAATTTAAAAATTTAGTGAATGAAATGCAGCACACGTTAGAACATGTATCACTATCAATACTTTAACTTAGAATTACTAATTTTACTTTAAGCTTGATAATAAAGAACTACATAATCTGATAACTTTGTGGTAAGAAACATGTTTGTGTGTCTAATTAATATTTATAAAAAGTCAACATATTCAGTGTTTATATTCTCTGTTAATATTATTAAAATGCTGATGGACGATATAAATAAATGTGGAACACACCGAGATGTCACTGTCAATATTGATTTTGTATTATTTTTATGCTTTTCCAAAAACTTGGTGATTATCAGTGACATTCATAAACAAACAAAGATTATGTTAAAGATAAACACACTTGGGGCTGGGGATCTAGCTCAGCGGCACGGCGCCTGCCTGGCAAGCCCAAGATCGTGAGTTTGATTCCCGGTACCGGAAAAAAAAACAAAAAATAAATAAATAAATAACGATAAACACACTTCTAGTAAAACCCTTGCAAATTCTAAGATTTGTGTGATCTTCATAAGAATTTCCTATATATAACTTTTTAAAGAAAGCCTATGAGGAATTTTTTTTTGGATTATCAATGCCCTTAAGATTTTAAGTAATTTTCAGATATTCTCTTTAAAATGTGTTATATATATATATATATTTTCCAACACACACAAAAACATCATAAATGTATAGATTTGCATTTGTTGCAAACATAAATCTTACGATCACTCTAAAGAATTTGTTTTCTAAGTTTTTATTTGAATAATTTTTTGGCAGAATTCTAATCGACGCAAGCCTTCATGAATAAAATACCAGACTACTAAAACAAGAGCCAAAGACCATTTCTGAAATGACAAGCCAAACTCTTACCTTGTTATGAAGCCAAAAAAGATTAAGTACTAATCATTTGCTGTGCTTGCAGTTAGACTTTTTTTTCTTAATACATTTATGAAAATATGTCTAAGACATGCTTTATGCTAGGAACTTTTCCAAGTGTTTCGTCTATGAAAACCCAAGCCCCTTTTATCAACTCTATGTAGACAAAAGGAGACCAATAAAGGTTACACAGGAGAGGGATGGGTATTTTAGGCTCTGAACACTATATGGGACAATGAGGTTGGGGGAGGGAATAATAGACTCCTGCTGTGAAAATTCTTCTCCATGTCCCTCAGTGAGCTGCCTGGGAATTCCAGAACAAACAAGTGCATAGCTGAAGTGAAGGAATGGCCTGGGGCCATGTTTGAAAATGATCCTTAAGTAAAGGCATTTGACAGCTTTTGAAAATGTGCCTTCATAATCTCTTTTACAGATGTTCGTGTGTGTATGCTTTGCATGTTTCTCACTTGGAGTGATATGAACTATCTATGTTATAAATGCCAATGGTGTTCATTCATTTATTAACTGAACTTTATTCAAATAAAACTGGCAATTGGAATTTTGGGAAAGAAATGATCAAAAATATCTCTAATATTCATAAGCAAGAATAAACAGCAAGAGAATGTTGAGAGAAAAAGCTACAGAAGGCACTTTACCAGTTATGTGGAAACCTCTGTCATCACCAAATCCCTGGGAATTACATAAGTAACAAGTGCATAGCTGGAGTGAAAGCAGACATAAACCAATACACCACAAAAGAGTGAGGAATGAAGAAATATAGAAACATAATGGTTGCCTTGGTTACTTTTCTCTCATTGCTGGGACAAAATACCTGATGCCCAAAATTAAGGAAGGAAAGGTTTATTTTGCTTACAGTTTGTGGAGGGTTCAGTCCATACTTGGCAGGTTACAAGGCAGAGTGGCACATGGCAGAGGGCTACAGCTCATGGCAGCAGAACACAGCAAAAGCAACAAGCACTAAAAGGGAGGAATGGCAGCAAGCAGCCTCTTCCTCTCTCTTACATATGCAAACTATCCACCCCAGGGAGGGTGTAGCTCTAACACTCATAATCAATCAAACGCTAAAAGCCTGCCCCCTGACTGCATGAGGCTTTGGAGGGACACACAGACACAAACCATAACAATGGTGTAAAATAAAATAGCACATGAACAATGGGAAAATCATATTTTAATGTATTGTTCAAACAGGGATTCAATCCTAAAAACATGAATACTGAATTATAAATGTATATCTCATTAGGGTCAGTCAGTACACAATACTTTATAATTTATAGCACGTACAAAACTAAACTCAAGAAATGTAGACTAGATAAAAATATAAAAAGGTACAGTGACCTACTTGTAAGAGCCATATGTTAAAAGTGAAGTGTTTTTGTAGGCCCCAATCCTTCAGTCCATCTGTAACCTGACAAGTGTGTGCTCATTTACACACTCATGCATTAATTTATTTTCTTAATTGACTACTTGATATTTGATACATTATGTATGAAAATGCATATCACTTCATGTAAACTGAATAGTCAACCAGAAAAAAGCTGATAGATTATGCTAAAGGAAGCAATTTTACATGATAACTAGGAAAAAATGCATTGTAGATCAGGATTAAAAGAACTAGTAAAAGATTTCCAAACTATATTTTTGAGATATATTGATTATAATAATCACCAATTCATATCATTCTCTTATAAAGTCTTATTCTTTAAAAACTTTGTAGAATACTGATTAGCTAATACCAAGTGTAGGATTTTAATTTTATGCCAAGGAACTTAAAAAGTTATGCTCAATGACCTTTAAAGTGCGCACTTTGCAACCTGTTATTTTGGGGCTTATTAATGTCTCTGTTTGAATTATAGTTATAATAGTCCTCTCATCAACTTCACTATTTACATCCAAAACATTTAAAAGCTGTGGAACATAAATGCAGTTTAAAACTTAGATGATGGTCAGCTCTATGAAAATAAATGAACATTTCAATTATTTCTTCCTTTCATGAAACTGTTTTAAGTTTGGCTTTGATTCCTTAGTTTTGTTGTTCTGTTTGGTTTGAGAAAGTGGATTTGTGTATGTGCAAATTAATGTGTTTGTGGGCATGTGAGTATGTGATGAGTCAGACAAAAATTTTTACCCAGCATTTTGAAGATACTTAACAATACTTTGTAGAATTTCTCTTTGCACGCTTTCTTATTCATATGAGAGTCTACCTCCTCTAGGTAAGACGCAGTTTCTTGGACTGAAATGGGCTTCCAGATATTTCCATAGCTCAGCACATAGACAATATCGCTACCTCAAGGCAAGATGAGGTCAATAGGTGCAGAGTATTCCATGGAACTCAAGAGAAATAGTATCAAGCTAACTCGTGAAAACTTGCATTTATTGTTTTTTTTGTTTGTTTGTTTTTTTTTGTCTTTTTGAGACAGGGTTTCACTATGAGGTTCAGGCTAGCCTTGAACTCACTTTGTAGCTCAGGCTGGCCTTGAACTCAGCAATCTTCCTGCCTCAGCCTCCCGAGTGCTGAAGTTACGTACACGTGCCACCACTCCTGGTTAACTGATGAAAACCTTAGAATACTTCATCTCTAACATGTAGAGTCAAGAAGGAGGAAGAGAGTACAGTGGTGGTTACTGGAGGCTGGTATGGTTGGAGGTAGCTGTCCTTACTGTCAAAGGACAAAAACCTTCATTTAAATAGGGATAAGTTCAAGAGATGGATTGTACACCAAGGTGACTATAGTTAGCAATGCAGTCTTGAAAAATACTTAGAGATATAGTGCTGTCACCAAAACAGAAACAAAAATGAAAACTACTTGAGGTAAAGCATTTGTTAATGACCTAGATTTAGTCCTTCTGCAGTGTATGTGTGTGTATACAGACATATTCAAAACAATATAATTGGGCCAGACATGTAGCTCAGCGGCACAAGTGCCTGCCTGGCAAGCACAAGGTCCTGAGTTTGATTCCCGGTACCCCCGCAAAAAAAATTATAATGTACTTCATGAATGCATGCAATCTTTGTATGTAAAACACATAAATTTTACATGCATAAAATTTGTCAGTGTAAAAATATAAATAAAAAATTGGAGCATTTGGGAGGCAGCAAAACTTTCATCATATGTTGTTGGGTTGGAGAGAGAGATTATTCCTAGAGGAAATATGAGAACAAAGGGGAAGCTCGTAGTAAGTTCTGACGCAAAAATTAGTCACCCAAGGCATACTAGGGCAAAGAGAAAAGAGTGAAATGGACACCACCAACTCTTCAAGAAACTTCTTGTGCCCTTGGTACTCCAGCGTTCAACTTTATGAATAAAAATGGAGAGAGAAATAAACTTTTCTATGTTGTATACAATGGGGTCAACAGAAGTAAGTGTGTAGGTCCATGGCGCTTTTACATACCTATAAAATAACATGCCAATTCAGGTCTACAAAATGATACTTGTTTTGTTTTAATTACTTCAATATCTCCTATGTCATAATTCATGCTTTTGACTAGTGTTGTCTGCCTCCATTTTCCACATACTTTCAGAAATGTACATCCTAAAATATGATATGCTGTATGTCATGCACTGCAAATTGCATACAATTTTGTACTGTTTGGCAAACACCTGTCTCCTCATGCTTGTGTCCGTTGAGTTACCCTTCTCACTCAGCGCCAGCTACATGGGGAATTTCTTACTGTCTAAGTGTAAGGTCTTCTACGGGGACACTAGATTTGGTATGTTTATCATATTGTTTATTAATGTATTTTAATAGCACTGCCAGTGGTAGAGGAGTTAAAGTTTTTATTTTCATTAAAGGAGGTTTCTTAACATGTACTGCAGTGGCTGTCATTTTATAACTTTATACATATTTCAAAGTATAGAACAGAGTATTTGTGTGGTTTCCATAGATGTATCATTTCACTAGTATCTGTGGTATGCTAGTATGCAAAATATTTTTAATAATGTAATATTTTAAACCAGAGAGTGTATGATATTTCCTGAAAACAAAATTCCCCACTGATTGCCTAACATTTCCATTGACCCTTATAATCATCATCAAAGATATAGCTGTACTTCTACCAGTTATGGGAAATATAAATTTGACAGTATATAAGAATACTTTTCTTCTTGTGAATTATTTATCACTTGAAAAATCCCAAAGTTTTATTGCACCCTGCACTGAAGTAACAAGTAATAGCAATAAAAGGAAATCAGAGCATTATTTTTTGAGAATAGTTCATCCAGAAACTACTACCAATTCAATGCAGGAAATACTGTGCTGATGAGTTCATTAGGGAGAAATAAATATCACATTATGTTAGCTTTCATATTTTAAGAAGGGATATATAGTGGACAGCAAGGAAATTTTATTTCATAAACTAAATTCATGTAATGCACAGAATACTATGTATTCTTGAGAATTTTTTAAGGTGGCTTTACAGGAATGTGTTCAATTTAAGTCAACTTCTCTGAACTAATTTGAAAAGCATGAAATGAATATTTTCATAACAAATTCTGCCGGAACTATAGATGTTCAAACCCATTTCGTTTGTGGATACCTTGTACTATGGCAGCGTGTTTTACACTGGGCTGAAATCTACTTCCCGACGACACCCCTCAGCCTGTGGTTCTGTACCAAATTACCCCTATGTTCTCTTTTATACTAGACAGGGTCAAGTACTTGACAAATACCAAACACTTTCTTTAAGTGTTATTTATGAACTAACCCCAAATGGTCTCAGATTCTCCAATTGTTCCTCACAGCAGGTTTCTAGTCTCTTCAAAATTCCTTCCTGCCCATACATACCTAGGGTGCAAAGGGTTTTATTAAATCAAGAGTTTTTCACAGACCACATTCTGTGTGTAGTTGTACTGCACACCATTGGATCTCACCGAGCCTGTGTTTTTACACGATCCAGCCAATTCTCAAATATCTCATACGTAACTGCATACTGTCTGGTAATTCCTAATCTCACTCACATACAGCTTACTTGAACTCTCTCTGAGGTTAAAAAAAATCAATCAATACTCCCTCATGTTGTCAGTCCACCAACTACAAATTTTTAAAATCTGCCTGATCAAAAAAAGTCTAGGAAAAACAAAGTTTTAAAATTTAATTAAAAAATTGATATTGAGAATTCCGTCATATGCTCAGTCCATATGTGAAGCTTAATAGCAAGAAGAAAATCTGCAACATGAAAGACCTGGCTTTGGTCTCGCAGAAGTGACCATCTATCCTCATGCTACTATAACCCTACATGCTTCAGTTGCTTCAGATGAAGACTAGGGGCCTTTGATTGTCTCAGTGAGAAAAAGTTTGGATAAATCAGGAAGTCTAACTCAGATTTTAATGATCGTGTTTTTCTTTGATAAATTCCCAAACTATTTCCCAAAACTGTGCAGAAATTTCAAGCCTTGAACTAAAGCGAGATACTGCAATTTTCATCAAATGTAAATGCAGTTTTCTTATTTTACATCCAGGGAAATGTGATGTTAAAAATATGTGAGCAACATAATACCACAAATGAAAATTTCAGACCTAAATATAAAATGTCTCATATATGCTAACATCCGAAGACGGCGATATTAGAAGCAAATAGAATTTAAAATCTATGCAGAATTAAGCAACCTTGGTCATATTTTCCAAAACATTCTACATTAGTAGAAAGACCATTCAGATCTAATGTACAAGGACTACCCAAAGGATGTTGCAAGTTAATTTAAAAATCAACATTTTCTAGAAAGTAATGCAAAAGATAAGATTTAACTATAATTGTAACAATATTGATAATCAGAAAGTCTTTTAAAAATCTTTACCTATTGATCTAAAATTTGTAAATAATATTAGCAGATGATTGCCTATATGAATAAAAAGATCTATTAGTTTAAATGTCATTGAAGAATATATAATTATAAACCTTTGGTCATAAAGAATATAAAATTGTAATTCATAACATAGTCATTGAAAACCCCATTATAATTCACTAAGACTCTAGACTTTGATTCCATCAATTATTAATTTAGGTAAGCTAACTTGTAAATGACACTGTTATAGGCAACTGAGTTAGATAAAAAGATTATTGGCAGTCAGACACGGCTAAGCCCTCAGAAGGAGCCAGTGCAGAAGACAAGTTACCTTGCAACTGTGGGAGAGACAGGCCCCTTCAGCTATGCACCAGACCTCAAGACAAAGGATAAAACAAATGCACCCACATACTTCCCCAGGGATGGACATCAGGGATTGGTATTCTAAATAAGTCTCTATCATTTTGAGAAAGCCAGGAAGAGTCACTGACTTAGTGCCCTATAGAAGAACTCCTGATCTGCATTCTTGCCTACTGGCTACATGACTCGCTCCAGGATTTGATCCTGATCTCAATTTTACCTGAGCAATTATGCCTGTAATCTTATTGAATGACCATAGTTTTGTTCCGCCTCATGCCCACCTTACAAGTTCCCATGTTTCCCACCTTGGACCCGCCTCACGTCATGGTTTTGCTCTATAAAAATCCCTGGAAAAGGCAGAGTCCTTGGCAACTCAATGGGGTCCCCTTCTGTCTGTCTCTCAGACAGAAGCTTTCTTTCCCCCAATAAATATATTCTGCTCTTAACTTGCATTGTTCCTAAAATCCATTCTTCAGTTTTAGAGAACACACATCCATCCCAGGTATCTTTCAGGTTGGGAATTTCTTTCCCTTGTATCAGTGTGATCGCTGCACATAAAACATCAGTGAGCAAAACACTGAATAAAAATAATTGGAAGAATAAGAGAATTAGGGTAAAGAAAGCTCTTCACAATCCACACCATGGGAAGAAAAGCAGATTTTCTGAAATAAAGAGAACTTTTTCTTCCTTAGTGCCTTTTCAACAAGCAATTTGCCTTAGGTTTAATGACATAAACACTTTCTTTCTCAGCAGGTAACACCCAGTCTTGGGGAAACTTACATATGTACGGCCCCGGTAGATGACACTTCTAAAAGTAGATGACGGTGTTTGTTGTCCTGCCTTGCACTTACAAATAAGATCTGTCAGAGTAGCATGTTTTCTGTTCTTTCCTTTTTTAAAAACAAAATTACTTTTGTTTAAAATCTGACCACCTTAAACACTTCAAATCTAGCCCGTTTTTGTACTTAAGATGCTGAATGGAAAATTCCCATGTTTGCTATTGGACAGTTTTAGCTATAACGGCATTTAAAGCAGGCAAACCAAGAAACTGTGAAAATTGCTTTTCAGCTTTATCTGTACTTGAAGAGCTTCTAGGTGTTTTTAGTAGTTTATGTTAAAATAATTGGTATTCATTTAAGAAGACAGTGTCTGTGAGACAGACTTTCTTTTGGATTTTCTTTTCATGGTCATTGTGGGTGACTGTCATTTCCTTTTCGGAGTTTACTATTCCTCCTTTATCCTAAAACTTAGACTGACATCTAGCTCTGACAATCAGAGTATGTTTCCTTTTCCTGGGGCGAGGAGAACTTATCATGCTGAATCGTTTTGTATTATTCGTATGCTGGTGAGTTTTTAAATTATGGGCTATTTGCAATAAATTATACGAACAGAAAAAGAAAAAAAGACTAGGTGTATTCCTAAACATAAGGTCTAGCACATTCTTCCACAACCTGAGAAAAAGGGAAATTTTGAAGCAGATGTCTCTTGGCCTTGTGTACTATTTACAGAGGATTGAATGGAGTGTGGGTATTTCGAACAGAATTAACAAGGTTAGCAGATTTATGTTTATTGAAAATTCTGTACCTGGGAATAGATACCATTCTATAACATTTCTGCCCAATCAAAGATTAACCTACAACAAATGACATCAAGGAGATAGCTGTGTTCAGTGAATGGATAGGATGCCATATGGCTCTGATGTGAGTGTGAAGCTAATCGCAGGCTAGCTGATGGGCCATCAAATAATTCCATCATAAATTGCATACCTAATGGTCCTATTACAGGTACAGCATATGAACTTTGGTATCGATAAGGTACGGATAACTGGATATAAATCTTGATAAAAATAAATATGAAGCTGATGCAGTAGAAGGTTACACTTGGCCCTCTGTATCCTCAGGTTTTGCATCAGCAAAGCCACGCAACCGCTGATTGCAAAAAGAAAATTTTAAACAGCAACACTTGAATTTATCGTGCCTGGAGCACTGTGCTAAATCCAGGCAGTGAGTTGATGTGTGGGCGCGGGCTGGTGCAGTCGCCCTTCCCAGACCCTCAGCCACCCCAACCCTGCTTAGCTGCGCCTGAGTGTTTTGTTTACCTCACACCTCACAATGGCAGCCTCTAGGCTGAACATATCCAGACAGTTTTTTCTCATCGTGATACGCTAAATAATACTGCAACAATGTTGGACATAGCATTGATATAAGGGAAGAAACTCTCAACCTGAAAGATATCTGCAATGAGTTCATGTTCTCTAAAATCAAAGAATGGATTTTAGGGACAATGGAGGTTAAGAGCAGAATATGTTTATTGGGGGAAAGAAAGCTTCTGTCTGAGAGAGACAAAAGCGGACCTGAGTGGGTTGCCAAGGAACCTGCTTTTTCTAGCAAATTCATAAGATGAGGTAGGTCCAAGGTGGAAAAATGGGAAATCGCTAGGTGCGCATGAGGTGGGACAAAATTATGGTCAACCAATAAGATTACCAGTACAGCTGCTGTAGTGGATTGACAACTGGTGGTCAACTTATAACCCCCAGCTGAACTGAGTAAGCATGGTGCTGGGTGTGGGAGGCCCACCTGGGGACTGTTGCCAACAGCATCAGAGGCAGAACTGGAGAAGAAGAAGAAAGGCTTTTGGGAACTAAAGAGGCTATTGGGAGCTGAGAAGAGGCTGTTGGGAGCTGTTAAAAGCTGTAAGGAGCTGTTGGTTCTGTTGGAGGAGCTCGTCATGCTGGCTATCTTGATAAACTTGGCTGTTTTCATCCTCTGAGGAGCTCAGGACCTTGCTGGCACTAATAGCTTCGATTTGCTTTGGGAGAACTCTGGTTCTCATTTTGAGCATCACTTCCTGGATCCAGAGGGGAAAATGATGCACTGCCAGTCTCCTGGAGAAGCTGGCTGCATTGGCTTTTCTGATGGGAACTCAGCTATCTTCACCAGTGGAGGAGCTCAAGACCTCACTGTTGCTGAGGATGGCTGCAGTGCTTTTCAGGAGAGCTCTGGTTCTTATTTTGTGAGTTGCTTCCTGGCTCCAGTGCAGATCCCTCAGCCTGCTATCACAGATCCTTCATCCCCCTGGCACAGACTTTCCAGATTCCACCACTGATCTTTGTACCTCCCGGCACAGATCCATGAAACAGGCCTGCATGAGACGCTGTTATGGGCTTTAGGTCTTCGGCTGGACTTATGCAGGATATTTCTGTGGGATCCAGGCCCTAGGCTAGATTCCTTGGTCTTGGTGTGTGGACAGATTTCCTGAACTGTCTTGTATGTAACTCTTTTGGTGACTATTATAAATAATCTTTAAGCTATGTGTCCTATATTATATTGTTTCCCCTTGCAGTATCCCCCAAATCATGACAGTTGTAAAACTGATTAAATCGAGATCAAGTAGGAAAGCAAGTCATGTAGGTAGTGGGCATGAATACAGAATAGGAGCTTTCCCTGTAGGGGGTTGGGTTAGTGAATCTTCCTGGCTATCTCAAGGTGATAGAGACTGATTTAGAAT
Source organism: Chinchilla lanigera (assembly GCF_000276665.1). Taxonomy (NCBI): domain Eukaryota; kingdom Metazoa; phylum Chordata; class Mammalia; order Rodentia; family Chinchillidae; genus Chinchilla; species Chinchilla lanigera. Next base: position 2,462,099 of record NW_004955491.1, read on the forward strand.
ATTAATCCCTGATGTTTCTCCCTAGGGAGATATGTGGTGCATCTTTTGTCTTGAGGTCTGGCCCACAGTGGAAGTGCCTATCTCTCCCACAGCTGTAAGGCATCTGCTCTTCTGCACAGGCTCCTTTGAGGGCCTAGCCCTTTCTGACTGCCTATAATAGTTCTGTCGAACTCAGCATTTATATTGTATTCAGTTATAAGTTACTTCGCAATGATTGATAGTGTACTAGAGGATGTTCGTTGATTGTATGCAAACCATGCTTCACATAATAAAAGAAATTAGAGTATTTTTGGAATCTAGGGCCCCAGCGGATCCTAGTATCAGTTGCCTGCAGACATCTATGGACAATGGTATATCTAAGTTGTAGACAGCCCATGGATATAATTTTTGAGCCCCTTCAAAAAGAGATTTTTTTTCATTTCTCCCTTGGCCTGCTTGTCATAGGCTGCCTACAGTGAGTTTGACCCAGTATCAAAAGCACCCTTTGGAACAATTCAGAGGCATTGTTATTGTCCCATAAAATTGAGCAACATGCTTTTGTTCAAGACTCCAACTCTAGCTTTATACCTCCTACCCACATCGTTTTTATGTCATTTGTCTCCTGGTACACATCAGTGTACATTCCCTGATCTGTATGGAAACTTTCAGTGAAGTCAACTGTTCAATATAAGATTACAGCTCCACAGTAGCCCAAATTCCCAGTAACCCAGAGTGAAGCTTCCTGAAACTCAGAGTTCTTTCTATCTAATTTTCAGTTGGAAGAGGCTGACAATTAGTACAGAAATGACACACTGGTGGAAAGAAATGATCAGGATATTAATGAAAAGCCAATGTATATTTCTTAAAATATGTGGGAAATATCTTCTGATTTTTCTCTTTCTTCCAAGAGCAAGGTAACACATAATCTCTATGTAATTCACACATCAGCAGAGAGGTTTTCCATACTGATTGCTTCCACTTTAATAGAGATCTACAAACAAATAAAGAACTGATGTTATCTCTGATCAGATGATCTTTCTTTGGAGATGTGACATTTAATCTGATTATTCAGGTTTACTTTAATGAGAGATTTATCACATGCCTGTCATTAGACACTGAATATTAGGAACTAATAATGCATTGTTGATGAGAAGGTTCCATTTCTAATTTGTGGAGAAAGAAGGCACAAATGAGGGGAGTTTAATTGCAGTTATTTCTTTTTGTTAAATTTCATGTGACATCTAGCCGCACCATGGGAAGAGAATGTGTTTAATCCACCATTCAGTGATAGAAACCAGTTTTCCACCCCTCACTCCAATTAAAGCAATGACACTTCATTTTAACAGAAATGAAGCATATGTCCGAATAATAGAGGACCAATTGTTCATTTTGAATATGCAAGCCACCCCAAATAGAGAAATAGCTTTGGAATTATCAAGTGTGTTTAAAAAAAATCTATTGTCTGAGACTTAAAGTAACCACACTTTTCCACAGGAAATAGCAAAAGGTCATAGAATCCAGAGCCAGTTTATTGAAAGGCTATTTTTTCCTTGCTTACCCCTGGACCTCTGAGCAGTAGTGATGAGCACAGAGCTTCCAACTCAGCCTGCACTAGGCAAATATCAGATAAAGGACAGAGGAGGAAACGAAAAGTACCTTCATGTTATCCTATTTGAGTATAAAAGTATAACCACAACCTAATCTCTGCTGCTATAGGAAAGCTTCATAGGGGAGTCAGTGCTGGCTCTAAGATTTGCAGCATCACTCTTCCCACCTTCCCTCCTTTGTAACCAGCAGTGGGGGATACACTGCTTATCAGGACACTGGGGTTGCTAGGGAAAAGGAGGAGACTCCTGAGGTGCAGGTGACAGTGGTGGCTTATTGATCTCTTCAGGCAAAGGACAGAAGTAACATGCATTAGAGAAAGTGGGCAGGCGATGATGCGGAACACTAAATAAAATATCTATGAAGATGTAAAGTGAAGAAGAAATATTTGCCAAACTTGAAGAGTTGTGAAAAATAGAATTCTTGGGTAAGCTGCCTGGAGTGGATGTAATAAGTTATGTTTTTTTCCACCTACAGCAAAGCTGTGTAACTCCCCCAAATTGTCTGTTAATTGCTGTGTGTGTGTGTGTGTGTGTGGGTGGGTGGGTGGGTGGGTGTTTGGTTCAAGGGATCATGCCGGAAGCAGGGTGAGCCTTTCCACAACCCTTCATTTCTGCCTTTGTCCTCAGCCAGGTGCCAAGCATTCCTCTAATAAACGTTGAATACATATTTGAAGCAGCATTTTAAAAGGGTATGAAACGTTTCTGCCAAAGCCCTTCTCCAACTCTGGGTCAGGCAGTATGGCAGGGGAAAGAGAAGGCTATTGCAGTAGCAAATAAAAGGAGTTTTACTTGCTCCAGTTTTATGCTTGGGAAAGTGTCTTATATGGAATGTAGAAGCAACATTTTACGTAACTGTTTTCTCCAAATAAATTGAAAAATATAAACAGGTGCGCTTTTCCTGCTGGTATAATGTAGCTTGGAAAGGCAAAACTAGAGAGAAAAGATAGATGATAAATGATAGATAGATAGATAGATAAATAGATGGATAGATAGGTAGATAGGTAAATAGATTGATAGATAGATGCATAGATAGATGAATAGATAGATAGATCATAGATAGATAGATCGATCTACCAGATCACAGAAGTAGGGCAAGGAGTATTAGGAGGTGGTAAGACTATTGTATACCTTGGGGCTGGGGATTTAGCTCAGCGGCAAAAGCGCCTGCCTGGCAAGCGCAAGGTCGTGAGTTCGGTTCCCGGTACCGGAGAAAAACCAAAAAAAAAAAAAAAAAAAAAGACTATTGTATACCTTGTATGGGCTCCTTATTTCCCACTTTTTGTATTTTTCAAAAGTTCCTTAAAAAGCTATTAGAACTGTTATATTCAAATATATTCAGGGACTGTTAATAGGAAAAAATGAGTTCCCATTATCTAAAAATACTGCTGAAATGGGCTATGATTTTCAATATCTTGTCCAGTTTTGTCTAGTATGATTTTCTGTTTAAATAACTAATTAAATCAGAAATTACTTGGCCACTTTGTAGTAGCAATGGTCATTATTCCATAATCTATGCTCAGATAATAATTATTACTGTCTCATAATAGTCCAGTAACCAACAAAGGTCAACCTCCAAAAATCATTTTAATTTTTCTTCAGCTTCACTGATTATTTGTAGAGAGCATTTTTTTTCCTAGGTCAAATCATTTCAACACACACGGCTCACTTGGGTTGAGCCAATCCAGATTTCCTTTAAAACCTCTGATTTTGAGACTCTGCTCTGGTATTTCATTTGTTTGTACAGAAAATGTTAGGACTCTCTTTGCCAAGTGTAGGCTGAGATTTCAAAATCCTCTCATAACCTTGCATCTTGACTGTACTCCAAACAGAAAGCTGAAATTGACCCTATAGTTATTGCCAGAGGCGTTCATGGAGAGAAATGTACTTTCAGAGTATTATTAGACACATCCATATAAATTGCACAACTCTGAACTTCAAAAATATAATTTAATATCTACAATCTGAGCAATAATGTCAGCAACACATTTAATTAAATTAAATGCTCAGAATAACTGGTGGTTTATTCCCGAAAACCAAATACCAAAATTTTGTCGAGTGGCTCACTTTAAGTGATCAAAGGGATGCTTCATAAACTCTAGCAGCACCATCATAAGTCATTATGACCAAGAGATTCCTTGATACATTAATCAGGACACCTTGTGAAAGAGTGAAATTGCAGGCACATAAAGGCACACTGGATTTTTAATATCACTTTCTGCTTATATATATTATATATGATAGTTGAAAGTCAACTATTAAACAAAGGGAATCTTGAGTTAGTGCTTTGCATGCTGGTTCACAAGCTATGTCCTAAAATATTATTTGGAGCATGCTCATTATGTCATGTGCTTTGTTTTTCATTCTTTTGTCTCCCCCTAACATTTTTTTTTCCTTTGTCCATAGGCAGCTCTTTGGCCATTGACTCATTTACCCCAATAGTGAAGTACTTAATTGTAGCTTCCTGCAAGCCTTTGAAAACTCACAGGGGATATTACTCTTGCTAAATATTTTTTGAGTTACTTAAACACTATTTGAAAATGATTGTCATAGTTACTTTTCTCATTGCTAAGACAAACAACCCAACAGCCACATGTTAAAGGAGGAAAAGTTTATTTCAGCTCACAGTTCCTACAGGTTTCAGTTCCTAGTTGGCTGGTTCCAAGGCAGGATGGCATGGCAGAGGGGCATCACAGAGGAAAAACAGTTCATGAGAGGCAGAAGGCAGCAAGCAGTGGTTTAGTGAAGGAGCAGCAGCCTGCCTCTCCCTTTCTCTCTTCCAGGCTACCTGCCTTTGGGTAGCACCACCCACATCTGTAGTGGGCTTTCCCATTATCCACCCCCAGAACTATGCCAAACTAATCCTAATTTGGTAATCACACTCCCTTAATCCCAGCATCACACACTCAATCCTAACATCACACACTTTAGATCCAGCCACCTCTGAAAAGCCCCAGCTATGACCGTGTGAGGCTCTGAGGTGACGTCTAGACGTAAGCCATAATAATGATCTTTGCTTTGATTACTCTGGATGTCTATTTCTCAGGACTAGAATGCTATTATAGGTTGAACGCACACTGGAGTATAATGCTCATGAGCAGTGTGCGTGAATTCCCAAGTTTTCTGGATATATAATTCATACTCCAGGAGAAAAGCACCAAAGTGTAGCATTGCAGTAAGCTAAAGCATGACATTATAACAAATATCAGCTTGGTTTAAAATCAGTGCTAATCATGCTTATTCTAGTCCTTATTTTTATTTTTTTTTAACTTTTATTAGAATATGTTTGCAGTACATAATGACTACACTCACTATGGGATATTGGTATGTGCATACAATACATTTAAATTCCTTTCCTGCCCCTCCCCTCTACTCCCCTTTGATTTTGTCAGTATCAGATTCATTCACTTATCACGTAAGACCCCATAAAGTTAATTATTACATACACAGATCAAAAGCAAAACCAATAGGCCAAAGAATATATACAGGAACAAAAATTATTAACATTTTAATGATTTGAGTTGTAGAAATTTGACTCTAATATAGACATACATATAACTATTGCCCTTCATTAGGTAGTCAAAGACCGGGGACTGTAGACTTTAGGTTTAGTCATATACACACCTGGTACATTTAGTCATTTTATTTAAAGTGGTACTATGACAATCCAAATCAGGTCTAGTCATGAATCCATCCTGTTGTTTGTTTGTATGGAACAACAGTTTATTTCCTCTCTGTAAGTGAATATCAAGGTTAAAAGAAACAGATCGAACTAAAGGGAGTTTGTGACTATTCCCAAATGAAAGCTACCAAAAAGGAAGAGCTGGCAATAACTTTCATTATTAAGCCTTACAAGAAATCCCTGCATTCTTGCAGGGCTAAGCTCCTGAATGTTCTGATACATAACCTTTTCATCTCTGGACAAGGTGGAGCAGATGTGACCATAGTCCTGGAATACACATATAGTATTTTGGCTTGGACATCTGTCATTTAAAATCTTACTTGCATCAAAAAATATACAGCTCTTCATGGATCTGACAATGATATTTTTCTAAAAATTTGACACAGCTCAAGTAGAAGTTATTTGGTTCTATTTCGTACTTAACGTTGTTTGGTTCTATTTGGTAGTTATTCAGTTCTATTTGGTTCTATTTGGTAGTTTGTGTTATATGTATTACATATAACACAAAACCTATAATATATAGTATATAGAATATATGATATATAATATATTCCAACACTTCCATGTTTTATTATACATATACTTTCTAAAACATCAAGAATTTTTATTTCACAAGTTACATTTCTTTACATTTTTGTTTATGTAACCATTTTCAAAAGAAAAAGAACTAGAACTATAGATATATTATTAAGCACATAGTAATCATTTAGTCTGATATCTTTTGTTTTGCCGGTGGAAAATTGGGATTCCAAAGATATATGGCAACTGCTAGTGCCTTCTGCCTTTTTCAGGGCAGAACATTGTTATAACTGAAATCCCTCTGAATTTAATGATTTTTGTGCTGTTATTTAAATTTTGAACATACCTAAAATCTATCCAAGGCTTGCAGAAATATACTGAAAACTCCATGCCACACAGCAAATTCAAAATGGTTTATAGAGGTCATAGGTCTTGTGGGTTTGTGTTCGTATTTTTGTGTGGCCTCCATATCAACAGGAGCAACGAGGCCCTCAGGTCTGAGGTTGTCTAAGATCTGTAGCTAGTGCATGCCCGAGGCCTAGCGCACCTTTAGCGTTCCTCGGTCCAGGTCTTACGGGAAGCTCGGGCTTCCCAAAGCCTCTTCCTATTCCCCTTCTCTGCTTTCCCGGGTCGTCGTGTCATCCCTCCCGTCATCCTTGGTGTTCACTCCCTTGTGAACTTGAATTCTCACCAACTTGGGGTTTTGTTTGCTCCCCTTTCTTGGCTTCTCCTGCCCTTGAAAGAGTGTTATTTCTTTTAGCAGAGCTTTTCCTAAAATTTTCTCTCAAACTGGCAGATAACAGAGAGGTCTGAGAGCTTAGTAGTGCATTACTCACCTTTCTTTGATGATTCTAGAGTTAGAGACAGAGAAGTAGCTATGGGTTTCCACTTGAACAAAATGGGTAGATTCTTCTATGTCCTTAAATTCGAAAGTGGTTTTTATGAGCACATAATTGTACATATATATGGGATACAGTGTAATACTTCAATATATGTAGAAATTGATCAAATCAGAGTAATATTTTCATCCTTTTATTATTACTTTGTGTTTGGAGCCTTTGAGTTCTTCTCTTCTAGTTATTCATAAAACATATAGTAGTTTATTGTAAATCACCCTCCTTTTAGTATGTATATGCATCAAGTTATTACACTAAATGGCATAAATTTGTAAAATTAAAAAAGTAAGAAAAAATATAAGATGCAAACAAACAAAATCTAGTGAAAAATTTAGTTCTTGTCCCATTACTTAAAAGGGAGAAAACGTTTTCCTGGAAAAAGCAGAATATGACATCATCCTCTGTTATGAAAAATCTCTGTAACCACTAACTTTTAGTGAGCACTTACTGTGTGCCACATCCTCTGCATGTCAACAGCTCTATTAGCATTACCTCATCTCATGTCAGCCCCATAGGAATCATGCCAGATAGATTCAGTCATTATGCCCATTGTGGGAAGGAAACTATACTTCCGAAGTTTAAATAAAATTTCATAGACCATGAACTGCCTTCCTTCAGCCCTTGCTAAGACATACTCTCTTAGTCTATGCCAATTTGATCTTCTGCACAAGAGCTTTGCAATCTCAATTTTCCTACTCCCTCTCAAGGGAGTACGGTTGAGCTGAGTAATCACTCGTAGTAACAGTGGTTATGAAAAGCTGTGTACCAGGTACTAGGGTCAAACTTCTAAGGTATCATTGCACATACTGCAACCTATGCAGGATGTAGGCTGTGTTATCATTACAGCTGTAGTAGTAGAGGGTTGTATGGCTTACAAAGTTTAAGTCCTTCTCCACAGCCAGACCATAGCTAAAATGGAGTCAAGAATGAAGAGGGTATGACTGCAGAGTCCATTCTACTAACTTCTAAGAGAGATCCCGCACCACCCAAGACTTAGTTGCTAATGAAACCTCATCATGGTGTATGGGTAAATCTTAAGGAGGGGTCGAAATGTAAGGAAATGATCCTAACTAGAGAAGCCTCAGCTTCACTTCAAGTATCTTAGCAAAATATTTTAATATCAAAACTATAAAATACTTGTTATGTGTATGGCTTTATTTCATTATTTCCTTTTATGGAGTACTTCTAGCTGAAGTTTACAAAGAAATTACGCCAGACACTGATGTTAATCTACAAGGAGAGATATACTTCTTATCTAATGTTCTGAAATGTCAGGAAAACATTCTCAAAATATCTTTGATGGTTCCTTCTAATTTGTACTGTGTTTGATAATGTGCACATGGTAAATTAATTATCAGAAGACTTCCTTATGACCACAGGGCTGCTTTTGGTGGATTAGTGGGTCTTATTGAAGATTTAGAAGAATTCTTGTTTTCTATTTTGCATTGTGCTAAGTATATTGTCTAAGACAAGTGGAAAACTGCATGGGAAGGAAGGATCAAACACAATAATCTAATGAGAACTATTTTTTTTAGTTGGGGACTTTTATTTCATTAAAAGATGTTTTTTCCATGTGGCTTAATTTTCACCTAAAGTTATCAATAGTATCAACTATAATTCTTGAAAACAGCCAGCATCTTTCCAGTTGTATCGCTGTGCTCTTGTTTGGTGGATTTTCCTCTACTTTAAAGCATCTTAACTAGGAGAATTTTAAGCTCCACTGTTTGAGGGATAAATTGATGTTGATTTTCTGCAAAGGAAAATAATAGATAGGTTTAGAGAAAGGAAAAGGAAATAAATCTCACTGTTTGCAGTAATGTGGGAAGAATAACAAGCAACCAGCAACCACAGAAAGACAACATCTGGTGAATAGGACCGATCTATTAATGCTTGTGCTGGGAGAAGAGACCTAAAATATGTCCAACAATAAACCTCACAAGGAAAAAAGTGAAGCCAGAACTCCAATAGCCAGACAGGTTTTTAAGGGGGAAACAAGGCTCTTCCAGAAAAGAGCAGACATCAGAGAAGACCTCTAATAATAATCTACATATTTTATAATACTTATCATCCAGGCCACATTTTATAAAGAGTGTCAGAACAATGAATTCCGTTTTAGTTCTTTCTGTTTTTTGGGTTTCCTTGCTTCTCATTTATTTTTCCATTTCTGGGATTATTTCTCCCAGTTTCAATCTCTAGCTCTTTCTGCTCTTCAATTTATGGATCTGTGGACTAATGGAAGGCAGGTGGTACTGCGTTATGGCCTGTTGCTTATCACACTCTAATAGATTGCGTTCTCTTTGATCTCTGTTCAAGAGTTCTGTGCAGGTGTTTGGGAGGAGAGAGTGAAAAAATGATGTTTTTTTTCCTGACAGTTTTGGCATTGCAGAAAGAATCACAATTGCACAAAGATAGTGGAGATTCAGAACAGAAAAATATCTGCCTAAGAGATAGTGAGGGTGTAAAAACCTATTTTTGTGCATTTGTGTTTTACGATTTTAAACTTAACCGTAGCATTGCAGAAAACACAATTATTCAAGTTTTAGGAATGTTAAAAATTTGAAAATCAGCCTTAATTTGTGAGAATATTCAAAAGGAGATCATCGGGCAAAATACGAGTGACAGCAGAAATGGTGCATGCATAATGAGACAGAGATTTTAGGCTTGTTCATAAGCAGATGTACTTATGCAGAGCTATAGTCTTTTTTTAAGAGAGAAAAGAAAGTACATTATAACTTATTCAAAGAGTAGAAATTTTTAAAGCTCGTTTTGTTAAATAGGGAAGCACTTCTGAAAACAGTGCGTAAGGTACACACATACTGTGTGCGCTGGTCATGTAATCTCCCAAGATCTGCAAGGGCATCTTGATTACTTACTGTCCTAGCTGTGCATTTAGAGTTTAGTGAAGGAGTGAGTGAATGGATGAATGCATGAACATGGATGCTACAGCGGGTAATTATGGCCATAGTTGCCCTTTTGGAGAGTGACAGGGATACACCACTTGGTGGTACAGATACAACACAGGATTAAGCACAGCGAGAGGGGCACCTAAAATCCTACAATGGAAGAAGATGTGGCTTGTTTGTAATGTCCTCAACTCTCACCATTCCTATTTCAGGTTTAGAGGGTCTGCATCCGTATAGCTACAAGGACAGGAGAGCAGATTCCCACCACCGTAACGGTGCCCCGTTGCCAGAGATGAGGACAAGGACTGTCCCAGGGCTGCAAAAACTGTTTGACTGAGCAGGTGAGCAGGTAGCTTTTATGGAGGACTCTCGAAACTAGGACACTCAGACTACAGACGCTAACTTGCTTTGTTTATTTACCAGACTAACTGATAGATGCTTAGTACCAGAGCATCCAGCCAACCCATCAAAAGTGCATAGTACAGTGACATTTATTATAGTCACAGAGTCGTATGTCCTTAAGCAGAGGCAGGTCTCTGGAGGCAGTCTCAGCTGATCCGCCCTGTGTGTGAATGTGCCTCCATGAACGTGTGGTGGGGGAAGGGCAAAAACCACTCAAGTTCAAGATTTGTCTCTAAGTGTTGGAAATATCCTTTAGCAATTTCTTGCCCCGGAAGCTTTGCTCACTTAACTGTATTTTACCTGAAGATACTGCCTAAAATTAAGCTCTGAGAAAAGTCACATATGTCATTGTTACACCTGACAAATGAATTACAAAGATAAAACTTTCAGGAGAAAGTTCTCAACATTAAATTCCCGTTAATGATTTATGGCCTTTTCTTCACCACTTACAAATGCCTTGCCAGTGTTAAGGAAGCTTCCCTTTTTCTAGGAAAAACAGACACATAACTATTGAAAAGCCAGGCAAAACGAAGCCAGGACGCACTCTTGTTTTGATATTAGGGAGAGAAACTCCCCACCTGAAAGATACCTGGGACGAGTTCATGTTCTCTAAAATTGAAGAATGAATTTTAGGAACATTGGAGGTTAAGAGCAGAATATGTTTACTGGGGGAAAGAAAGCTTCTGTCCGAGAGACAGACAGAAGGGGACCCCAATGGGTTGCCAAGGACTCTCCCTTTTCCAGGGACTTTTATAGAGCAAATCCACGAAGCGAGGCGGGTCCCAGGTGGGAAACATGGGAAATCGCAAGGCAGGCATGAGGCGGGACAAAGCTACGGTCAGCCAATAAGAGTAAGAGTATAATTGCTCAGTTAAAGTTGACTAAATCAGGATCAAATGGGGAAGCAAGTCATGTAGCAAGCAGGCATGAATACAGAACAGGGGCTTTTCCTGTAGGGGGTTGGGGTAGTGACTCCTGCTGGCTTTCTCAAGGTGATAGAGACCTACTTAGAATATCAATCCCTGATGTTTATCCTTAGGAAGTATGTGGGTACATTTGTTTTGTTTTTGTTTTTGTTTTTTTTTTTTTTTGGTTTTTCTCCGGGACCGGGAACCGAACTCATGACCTTGCGCTTGCCAGGCAGGCGCTTTTTGCCGCTGAGTTAAATCCCCGGCCCCGTGGGTACATTTGTTTTGTCTTTTGTCTTGAGGGTCTCCCCCACAGCTGCAAGGCATCTCCTCTTCTGCATTGCATCCTTTGAGGGCCTATCCTCAAAGGATGACTGCCTATCATATTGCTGTCTAGCTCAGATGCCTACAACAATTTCAGAATATAACAGTGGAGTGAAGTGACATATTCCAGAAGGGAGAACGAACTTTTCATTGTCTGCATTTGTATATAAATTGCAGAGTAATATGCAATAGAGATATGAATGCTCCTACATGTGCATATATGCGTACATCATTGACTTTATTTTTAAGCTATAACTGACTATTATAGTTCATTATTTAGAATAGAGAACAGTCAATATATGTATATAATCAGCATAATGTATAACAGTAATATATAACATAAGTTGTATATATAATATGACATGTAATATACATTGCATATTATATATAAAAGTATATAAGTGTATATAAATGATAGAGTATATATTTAAAATTAAATTACAGGATGCTAATTTATTTCCTAACATATTTTGAATGTTTTATTATGTACGGATTAAATTTCCTGGTCCACATAACATATGGCTTTCTATTTAAGCCATTCTTGTTATTCAAAATTGCACAGAAGTGTCTGAACAGGTTCTAATGTTATCCACAGCCTGGAGTCACCAGGTGCAAAGGATGTGCCCCCCTTTGCAGGGCCTGTGCAGCATCAGGTGGTCTTGTGTGACCTGTGGCCAGCGTACCAGAAAGATGGGTCGAGACATGAGTGTACCAAAGGAAAGTGCTAGTCACTGGAGAGAAAGAACAAGAACAAGTCCACCGTAGGCCAGATAGCCCCAGGGCAAATCCAAAAGCGCCTCCTGGAGCACACTGCAGATAAATGATGTGCAATTATTCTTCAGCCAAAGCCACTTGGAGGCCCAGCAGAGCATCCGCGGCTACTGGAGGACAGGAACTCTTCGACATATGTCCCTGCCTTATCAGAGACCTGGCAGAGGGCAGAGTATGCAGTGTCAATGAGGGGAGGGATGACAAGAGCAGGAAATCCCAGCAGCTGTCGCTGCCACCGGAGCAGAGGAATCCTGTGTCTCTGCAGCTTCGGGGCCCAAACTCCATCCCCTTTCTCTTTTACAGCAACTAGAACATGACCGCAGCCAGACATTATCCTGAGCTCCCCTTCTTACGCCAGTCCCTGCACAGAACTGCCCAGACAATTTCAGCAAGGCTTTAAAACCTGTGATAGAAGGAGAAAGAATCTTATCTTGTTCCTTCTTGCAGGTTAAAAGAAAAAGATCAATATTTCTACAAGAACCTTGTCTGAGGGATTAGGTTTAAAAATAAATAATTAACATTGTGACATAACACTGAAACATTTTTCTCTTGTCTGCTTCTTATAAAACATAAAAGTGCTTAATCTTGGGACAAACCTGTAGACAAAAAGATGTAAACGTCTGCCTTGTTCCCTCATGGGCAATAAAACAGAAAAACAGGTGAGATGCAAAAAACCTTGGAAGAACAAGTGGTGGTGATTGTGAGAAGAAAATAAAGACTGACCTGGGAAAAGATTTGGCAATGAAACCTACAGTTTAACCTCCATTTTTGCCTCTCTTTGTCTTTCTAGTTCAATGGAATCATTTTCACCTATAAAGTTGTCTATCTCTTTGCCTATTCCTTTCATTACAGTACTCTTTTAATATTTTGCTCTGCTCTCATTCATCCTGAGAGTGATTCCCATCTAAAGAACAAACAAGCATCATATTCTTAAACCATAAGGACATAGCATGTTACAAGAGGAATTCAATAGACAATGAATTTAACATTTAGGTACATCTTTGGTAGGCATCATTTCTGCACTGCCAGCCTTTCCTGATCATCCTCACTCACCGTAATCCTCAACCTAACAAAGCCTAGACCCTGGCCATATATGCTCCCAAAGGTGATCTATAGCCAGAAATCACTCTGGGACATAAGATATTGATAGCATAGGTTGGATAAACTTTTCTCATAAAATACTTTCATATTTATGTCCCTTAAATATATTTTGCAGACTAGTGTTGGGACTTAAGTATACTGCTTAGTTTATTTTGAGAATGTAGATGTTGGATACTAAATAAATTATCTCCAAATGGTCCTTTGGGGAAAAGAAGTACTGTACATTTCTATGTCCCAAGTTATAGAATGGTAGAGTGATACAAAGATCTCCCCATGCAAAAAACTGAGCTCTTTTTAACTTTATAAAGTGATCCCTTTTCTCTTTATAGCTATGCTAAGGATAAAATAGGAAAAGACATAGCTACATGCTGTGACCCACACAGCTCTCGATGGTCCCGGGGAAAAACAGTGAAGGGATTTAGAAAATAAAGACAAGGGACGAAAGCTGAGGTCAGATAGAGCCCTCTTTCTGGATGGAAGAAGAGGAACTGAACAACAAGAGTAGGAGCATTTATTTTTACTTTCGACAAAGTTAATATCACAAGACACAGGGCTGCCTAGTGACTAATGACTGAAATTATCTCAGGCAAGATGTTTTTCTGAGGACTGAAATATTTCCAGCTTCAACCACTCCCAACAGCTAAGGGAAATTTCTCAATTAGAAAATACTTTACCTAGAAAGAAAAAAAAAAAAGGTAAAAACTAAGCTTTTAAACTATGAGTAAAAATTTTTTATCATTCAATGTCTCTTAAAGTTAGAAAAACATAGAAGAGTAGTTACTAAAATAAACTTACCTTGCATAGATTTTAAGTCAACAAGATAGAATTGAGAGAAACTTTAGATTTGAGATAAAAGTTTTTTGTCCTAGAAGGAATTCTCAGATGGGAAACAATGGAAGATTAATTTTAAAGTACTTTTTTCCCAATATGTACTGCAAATTTATAACCTACAGAGTGAAAAACAAAACCATGTTTTGGATCTTTAAATCCTGACATAGGAAAAAGCTAATTTACTTTGAGGGTCTTTGATGCATTTAATTTAATTTATTGGAAGTAAATTAATGTGAAATGATAAAACAATTATTAAATGGAAATAGAAGAATAGGAATGAATCAAATCAACAGAGGGGAGAAAGTGGCTGATTACTGTGGTTCACAGTATAATTCCCAGTTTAATCAGATTAAACTAATTGTTAGCACACAGACAATGGGAATAGTGCTCTTGCGCTGTAACAGAGTGAAGGAGACAGAGAGAAAGAAAAGAGAAGCAAATTCACTAGAGTTAAACCAAAGAGTAAATCATTCATGGAAATGAAAATGAATTCCACCGCTCCTCTTTGATTATAAAATAAAAACCTTTTCAATGAATATTCTATATTCTAGTGGTTTCAGAGAACTAATTACACCTAAAACAGGATCTGTATAAACCAATAAATACATATTGAATAAAGGCAGTTTCAGGAAATTGTGTGTCTTATTCTTCTAGCATGTAAGTTTAAACAAATACCTGGTATAATGGTAGAGTCAAGTTTATTGAAATAGTAATGAACAATCTGTGTAGTATTCCTTGACATATTTTATTACTGAATAATTGATACTGAGTACGTGATAATTTTGTAAAATAGTAGAACTTATGGCATACTTGACACATACATCGTATATACAGGAAGATTAATTTCTCACCGTTATATATAGCTATGATTTTTTCTTTCTTTTTTTTTTTTTTTGGTACCAGGAATTGAACTAAGGACCTTGTGCTTGCCAGGCAGGCACTTGTGCTGCTGAGCTATATCCCCAGCCCAGTTATATATAGCTATAATTTCAAACTTCAGTGAAAAAATCATGAATTCTTCATTTTTTGAAAAAGTTGTGAATTTTTTCAAGTGCAATCCTAAAATAACAGAAGATAGCTGGAATAATTTTCAATATTGTACTTTTAAATATGATAAGACCTTTCTGATTTAATACATTTTCCAAAACTTTACATTTTCTCAATAGAAAAGATTGCTTTATGTAATTCTGTTCATTTATCTCTATCCATAGTGATACTAATTTAGCCTACAATTACATAATCTTTCTTTTAGATTATTACAGTGATGTTCCAAAAGGCTTTACCTCTTATTTCCTCTCAATCTTCTGTTTATTCCTAGAACAGAGTCTTGAAAATCTTAAAAGTAAATATACAAAATCTGATTCTTTCACACTCAATAATCTGATTGCAAGAGTAATGGTAAGTCATACATTTGTATCAAAAAATGAACAAAACAGCATAATAAGAAGATGCATAATTATAACTTTTAGCAGTACAACATGTTAGCTACTCTGAGCATTTCTTATATTTCACAACAAGTAGATTCTCTATAAAACAGACTACAGTACTCTGTTTAAATAATGCATGCCTGAAATTACAGGAAGCCAGGAAAAACTCCAAGCTCTTCTACCTAATCCTCTGGTTCCTGGACAGTGTGGGAAGTGAGTAGAAAGCTTAAAACTCTGAGTTCACTTGAAACAAAATGGGTGAAAGGAATTATTTCAAAAATAAAAAGATTTAGAAAGCACAAAAATGAATACATTATTATCCAGAGATCATAAATTTTATTTGACTTGAGTAGCAAAAGAATATAAAATTATTAACAGAAGCTTAGCAGATATTATTGGAACAGAAAACAAGAATAGCCTATAAACATGTAAAATGATATTCCACCTCCTTAGTAATTAGGAAAATGTATCCATAAATCACAAGGTGTTACTTCATGGACAGGACTACCCAAATGTCTGTAATGATATGGACACATAGGTGCTTTTATGCTCTGCTGTAGAAAGGCAAAACCAGTATGTGAACTTTGGGAAACAGTTAGGTCATGCCTTAAAAGGCAAACACTGACGTACTCTACAACTCAGAAAGTCCTCAGTTTGTAGAGTTCTTCTAAAGGTTGTATATGTGATGACCTAGATAATCATGTCTGCATAGCACACCAAGAAAGAGGATAGGGCATTTCCCAAGAGGAGCAAACTTTGTCATCTTCTTGTACTACTGACTGTCTCCATTGGAAATCAACTACACAAGTCAATAGGTGAATTTATTTGGGCAAAATTGTCAATGGTGAGGTAATGTGTCACAGGTGATATGTCATTTCTTCAGTTTTTACATGTTAACTCTTATGGTAATGTGTCTTCTGGCATCACTTTATCAGTAGCTACTTCTTGAAGTAACTCAGATTCAAAGGACCTGCACAGCAGGGGAAGATACATATTTTGGGAGGATAAAAGCAGAAATAAGGGAAAGAGCATTTAAAAATCATAGGAGGAAGATACTTGCAGAAGTTAGGAATAAGGATAAATTGAGTAATGATGAAGAAAGTATCTGAAAACACTACCAAATCACAGTTGAGAAAGAAAATGATTTAAATCTGGTTCCAAAGGATAAATCTAATATTAAATCTAGCTAAATGTATTGGTATAAATTCAGTTGTGGATGGAGTGGTGGATCAACAGGAGGTATTGCTTTTGGGAATGTGACCTAAGACCTTTGGTTCTCTGATGGGCTTATTGTAGACTACTTCTTTTTCTGGCCCTTATTTGCAATGCGGTACCTTATCAGGCTGCTGTCAGAATTAATTAATATGTCAATTCCTTTGTTCAAAGGAACAAAACATTCCTGACAAGTATTATTAATAAGATTTTTGACTTCACTGAGATATTGTGCTGACATAACCCCTTTAAAGATCTTTTTACTTCTGGAATGTGATTCCAGTGTGTGTAACTGCTAATATCTGACTTCTTCTTAAAGAAAGAGAAAAAGAAGTGTATTAGAGACTTCTTTTATCTTAAATTCGATCATTTAAAATAAGCTTGTACATAAAGAAGGGGATTGAAATGAACATTTGGACATATGGAAACTTTCATATCAACTAGATCATTGCATGAGTCAAAATGTAGAATTTAAATGAATAAAGGACACTGAAATTTTCTAGACAAAAGAAGATAGTAATTATAGATAAGCAGCTATGACGAAAATTGTGATGAAGTAGGATGGATAGTCAAGTTGGACCACCACTTTGTAGCTATCAGCCCCTTACCAGGAACTCCTGTCTAGAACTAGCACCAAGCTGACATCTTGAACCCATTTACTTTTTATTATTAGGAAAAGGGAGACTTAAAATCTGGAAGGACTGAGGGAGTGTTGCAGATGATAGGAAGATTGAGATTAGCAGATTTGCCAGCTCATATGATTTTCTTATTCACTGAATAAATTGCTGCTTGTGGGCAACTTTCCACAACTCCCCAAATAACTGGGGGTGCAGTTATTTTTTGAGATAGCTTGTTCCTGATTCTGCATCAGATCCATAGAGCCATCTCTTTCTGTCTTACTTTGTATCTTGCAGTCATGATGGTTTATTAGTCATCTTCGTGTTGCTAGGACAAAATACCTGTGTACAGGACATAAAGAAGGAAAAGTTTATTGCAGCTTATGGTTTCTGAAGGTCCAGTCCATGGTTAGCTGGCTCCAGTGCAGAAAAATCATGGTGGAAAGGCTGGTGGAGTCATGGCAACCAAGAAACATAGTGAGTGGAAAGAGCTTGGAAGGAAAGGACCAGGGCAAGGTGTACTCTTCGAAGGCAAACACCAGAGGTGCACCTCCTCCAATTAGGCCCTGCCTCCCATTTAGCCCACTGAGCCGTGAACTTATAATTGATTAATCCATGTGTCACAGGTACAGCTCTCATGATCCATTCAAATCTTCAAAGTGCATAAGCTTAACCAATCCATCAACACAGTGAGTTTTGGGGGAACATGTTGGATCATAACCATGACAGTGTTTTAACTTTCATGATCATTTTTAATATTTCTGAGGTATTTACTATGTGTTAGCAATAATTTAGTCACCTAAAAATGTAATAGTGAACAAGACACCCATGGTCCTTACCTTTGTGGAGCTTTCCATACTGGGTTTTGTATAAATATTAAGTGTATGGATTATGTCTTTGCTTATTAGACACAGAGCACTTGTGTTGACATTCACTAATACTCATAAATTACTATTTGAAGAGCATATGATATCACAAAGTGTCTTTTGGAAAGATAATTTTGCATTTCAAAATTGGACTCGTTAGCCGGTAGTGGATTGCTAATGTAACGGTAAAGACAAAGGGGAAAAAACTTAGCTTAAAGCAATTAAGTTGCTATGGGCATCTTTGTATCATAGTGACCTGGGGAATCAATTTTGGAACCACTGATGGTCATCTTGAAAGTTTATTGATCAAAAGTGATGGTTAGGGAATTGGATCACTTAGCCCCTAAATATATTTTGACTACAAAGAAGCCTCATGTTAAAGAGAACAAAGTAGCAGCGGAGAAAAAGAACCAAGACAAGGGACTGGTAAGGTCCCATGAGTGGTCAGTTCCTGAAACACAGATCACATCTCTGTCAAGTGCTTGCTCCATTACTGGACTCTGCAGCACTTGTTATTTGCAGTGACTGCTTGAGATGAAGTTCGAGCCCCAGAGCATTTGCTTGTATGCTTTAGGAAAGTAAATCCCTTCGCATATCTTCTGGAAACCAGGCACAGTGTGTAAAGATGAGGCCCAGAGGGAACACTCTCTTTCACTCTTTTGGCCTTTAATGCTTCTGGCTCATGCATGGGGACAGAACTGTAATGACAATAATGGACGTGATGTCCTTGCGCTTAAACATTCGGCTACTCACAGTGTGAGATGTCTTGTCAGCACAGGGGATAAAATAATGGTGTAAAGATTTACTGTCAGGGAATGGAGCCAGGCTCAGCAGGACAGCAGCTCAAGCAGATAGATGGCCTGGCATGTGAGGGTCACCTGTGTTTACGCTGATGAATGTGTGTGGTTCCCCTCGTCCGCATCATTATATTGAGTTGTGTGGTTTTTGTAGCTCATCCTGGAATGTATTGTTTTATGGGGAAACAAGTAGCCTCAGAGGTTAGCTTCTCAGAAATAAATGATAGGATACACACAAACATGTTTTGTTGTACCTAGATAAGATGACATAGATATTAAGGATAAACAGTGTTTGTTGTACTGTAAATACACAGAGTTAGTAAAAAATAATATTCAAATGCTCTTTGTAATTTGTAATGGAAAAGTTCGGTCAATTGGTCTCTCATATTGATTTGCTTATGTAATTTAATGTTTATGTTGTGGCTTTTTAATGTACCATATTTTTGAATGAAATGACTGTGGTATGATGTTATAAGAAATAATGGCTTTGGCTTTTAGGAGAAATCATCTTAAGGGTCTTTGTATACTGTCCTAAGAGTTACAACAACTACAAGGCAATTTTCTTGAGTTCCAAAGTGAGCTTTGGGCACATGTTATGAAGCTATAGGATTGCTAGGAACTCAGATGAAAATCCAAATTGCCTTTGTGGAAGTGTCAATTGAGAAGTTAAATGAATATCTCTTATAAAATTTAAATTCTCTTTTACAAAACAAATATATGAAATAGCCGCAAAGATATCTTTCAATAGAGCATATTAATATGTACATAATTATAAATTTATATAACCGATTTTGCCCCACTGGCTCGTTATCTATCTATATCACATGAACACAATTCTCTTCAAATATTCAACTTTTTAAAAGATATGTTTATTTCAATGTTCCTGCAACTGCCAAAAATCATGCCAGTTTTATGTACTATGTATGTGAATATAGAATTTAGGTTCCTTTGAAAATCATCCCTGTTGAGAATTTTTTTTCCATTCTGGGTTATACTTCATTTTGGGAAAAAAAAAATACCACTTATGATCCATGCCTGTGACCTTGACAAATAATTGATTATTCTGTGTGTTACATTTTAAAATAAATTAAATAAATAATGATTAGGTTAATGCAACAGGTTTTTCAGACAAACAGCCTCTGAAAATATATTATATGACCAGCTTATCTATTTAATCTATTAAGTCCTTTTAAATATATTTAAGGAAACTGTTTCTTATGAAATTATCAGTAATTAGACATAGAAAAAAGAGTCATATAGGATCAGTGATTTCTTCTTGATTAAATAAAATTTAATGTGAGGATGGTTTAATTGCACAATTTCCCTTCCCTGTCTCTTCCAAGTATCTCTCTACAAATTTAAAAAAAAAAAAAATGTGATAGGTTTTGTTTGAGTGGTTTCCAAAGAAGCTTAGCAAGGTCATGCTTTTGTATTGTCTATTATCAGATATAATTTTTCAAAACCAGATGGCAAGCAGGCACAGTTAGAAAAATTGTAATTTAGTATCCTGCACTAAAGACAAACCATTGAGTAAAAACACAACCCCGTTAAGCACCAAAACGGCCTTCAACTACTCTCACTGGCTCTGAGTGTTTTAAGCCTTCCTAGTCTTTTGGCTGAAGGCCAAAGTTCGCCCCTTATTGCCCTTTTCGCTCTGTCTGCAAAGATCTCTGCACACACAACTGCATTCCAAACAGGTTTACCTGGCAAAGGGACAAAGCAAAGCTGTGCTCTATCTATCTTGCTATTCATGGTATCTTTCAAACCACTGAATCATGAAAATTAGAAATAACAAAACCAAAAAAAAAAAAAAGAAAAGTAATCAGGTATACTACAAACAAAACTTCCGACAATGTATTTGATTCGGTGAAACTGTTCACTGTTAGAAATTGTCACTGATCCATGTCAAATTCACAAAGCAAAACTGAAGCAATTTACCTTCACATTTAACTAAATGGTCACCTTTAAACATACGGATGAGATTTTATCTGTACCCAGACTGGATAACTCTCAGTTTTCGAAGCAGGCAGGGGCTGCCGCAATTTGACAGGTGTGCTAGTGAGAACAAAATAGAGAAGCAACTGTCATTTAGGAACCAGACAGATGTAGCCAAGACTTTACCCATCAGATCTCTTCTGTGAGGCAATGATTAAATGTGTCAACTTGGCAAAGCATTCTTGGAATATTTTCCCTGATTTCTGACTTCAGAGAGCAAATTACGTTTGCTGAGTTACCATCTAACATCAATAGAGTTAACATTTTTCTATGGGAATGGAGACCTAGGCAGTAAACATACAGACCACCAAGTGAAATGGTCAGGGCAGCCTTTGTACCTACAGAAATTTGACAGCCTTTCAAGATGTGGAATGGAGATGTCAGGCATTGCTCCAAAAAGCAGTGAAAGATGCAAGTTGTTAGGAGATGAAATTAGTAAAAAAGTAATCCCCTCTTAACCGGAGCTCATGGCAGTGTTGTTTTTGTTTGTTTGTTTGGTAATTGTTCCCAGAGTGTCCCCAGCCCTCTTTGTATTTTGAGACAATATCTCTGGTGAAGATGCTAAATCCTCCTGGCTAGGATTGAACTTGAAATCTTCCTGCCATCTTCATATATCAGGACAGGAGCTGCACCTGCCTGTGAGAGTGGATTATCTCACCGCCGAGCAGATTCTCTCACTGCAGAGCGGATTCTCTCACTGCTCTTCTACCCCGGGCAGAGGTGTCGAGAATCTGTGGTGGGCAGAAAGCCTTCCCTCTCAGCTGGAGATAGGAGTAGTGATTTGCAGTGATGAAGAAGATTTCTTACCATTGTGCATAAAAAAATAAAAAGCTTGGACAGTAATAGATTAAAAAGAGGAAAACGGTACAGTGCATATTTATTTACTATACACATAAGAAAATACATTAATAATCTCATAATATCTCATAATGTCATGATATCTAACTAGCAAGCAGTAATTGTGCATATCATTCACTACTGTGTCTCTTATAAAGCATCTCCATGAAGTGATTTCAGATAGAACCGATTGCAGTCAAGGTGGGAAACACAGACAATCTGCATGCCACCCAGTGGAAGGCAGGGTTAGCAGACACTAGAAAGAACTAGTTTCAAATCTTTACTACGCTAGCCATTAGCTGTATAAACTCAAGTATTTAGCACTAGCTAGCTATATTTCAGTATGTTTACTTTAAGATACAAGTGTCTGCTTCAAACTGGTTTTATAAGACTTAAAAAAGTATGATATGTAACATCAACTCAATAAGTGGTACCTATTAGTATCATTTTCTCTTTGAATCCTCTAATACAGTAGCTAGAGATATTTTCTTTATTTTTTTATTTTAAAGAGAGTAGTAAATAAGAAACAACCAAACAAAAAAATAGAACAGTAGCAGCATACCAGTATGATGAACATCAACAAATCAAAGCTAGAACATTCGAAGTGCTACAGGGTCTCAAGACAAAATAATACTAATCAACAGTGGTTGTTACATTACATACTGCTGTCCTCAACTACGTTGCTCAGATTACCAGATGTAAAAATGAAAGATTGCTCAAACCATTAAGGAGAATAAGGAAATAATTCTTTGATAAAACAGTAGAGATAATACAGAGTTTCACTAGACAAGATGGTAGGAGTTCACCATGGTAATTCCATTGCATATTGCTACCTTCGTATCACTTGAGATTTTTTCTTTATAGCAAAACAGATTTCAATTTCTTTGTAACTGGGGCCTACTAGTCTTACTATAGTCAGACGGGCAATCCACATAATAAAGTTATTTCATCATTCATTGACTGTCTTTCACAAATTGAAGATCAGAATTATGATTTCATTCATCATCTCTTTTATAGACTAAATGTACCAATTCCCAGTGTGTTCCCTAATGTCCCGTGGCCCTTAGACTCCTCACTATCCTGAGAAGGAAAATCTGGGAATCTGAAAGGATGGGCATAAGAAGTGAAACACAGAGGTTAGGATGGGAAATGGAGGGCAAAATAGCCTGGAAAAGCCCCAGTTTTGATCTTCAGATGCAGACACTCAGCAGCTTTCATGTGCTTGCTGAAAGTAATCCTGGCTGAGCCCTCCTGTCTTGGTTACTTTTCTCTCATTGCTCGAACAAAGTACTTGACGCCCAAAGTTAAGGAAGGAAAGGTTTATTTCACTTACAGTTTGTGGAATTTTCAGTCCATAATTGGCAAGTTACAAGGCAGAGTAGCACATGGCAGAGGGCTACAGCTCATGGGGGCAGAACACAGCCAAAGCAACAAGCACACAAAAGGGATGAATGGCCTCAAGCACCCTTTTCCTCTCCCTTACATATGCAAACTATCCACCCCAGGATGGGTGTAGCTCTTACACCCGTAATCAATCAAACTCTAAAAGCCTGCCCCATGACCTCGTGAGGCTTTGGGGGGACCCAGAGACACAAACCATAACACCTCTTTATGCTCATATCCAGAAAGGTTCCTCTAGAAAATACACCCTCCTTTCTTGATTTCTGCTTGGAAATTATAGATTTAATTATTTAACTTCTAGCTCGGGTGTTTCTTCTTCCCCATTGGTTAAAATGACACACTGACTCATTTTAACCCTTTGTACTCAGAGAGTCCAGTTGTTCTGTTTCTCTATAAGTCAGGCTCACTAAATTATACTTCATTTCATTAAAATTCATGCTTTTTGATGATGCAGTTCTATGGATTTGGGCAACATTTGCAGTCATGTACCAATGCCCAAATCAGATTTCGTGTCAATCATCTCAAAAACTTCCCTTGTGCCTCTTTCTAACTAGTACTCTTCCCCGATTCTTTGTCCCTTGTAACCACCAATGTCTTTTCTCTCTGTAGTTTGCCCTTTCCAGACTGTTATGCATATGTTATCATGAAGTTTTAACCATTTGATTACTGCTGTTTGTACTAGGCATGAAACTTCTGACCTTTATAGTTGTATAGAATGCATCCATAGTTTGGTCCTTGTTCATTTTTTCTGGAAAATTATACTACTGTACCACAATTTATCAAGACACAATTTGTTTATCCACTCTCTATGAGTGGGAATTTCCTTGGTCTCAACAATTTTGAATAAAGCCGACGATGTTCACATATATAGGTTCCTGTGTGAGCAGGTGTATTTGGTGATGTTGGTTAACAGCCTTGGAGTGGGATTCCAGGTGGTCTGATGGTTTTTTCTTTGTATGTTAGACTTTGTAAGAAAATGATAACCTGTGTTTGTGCCATTATATTTATCTGGCAAAACATAAGTTAGAGCTCCTTTGTGTCCTTGTCGCCCTTTGTACTATCTTCTTATTTTATAATATGCACCCATTTTAGTAGATACAGTGGTTTTCCATTGTGGCTTTAATTTGGAATTCCCTCATCATGAATGATGATGAATTATTGTTTCACATGTGTATTTCCCATCCTTCTCTCTTCCTTGGTAAAGTGTTCAAATTTCATTTATTTTTTTGGTTTCTTTTTACTGAGTTATGGGAATTCATCTTACATATTTTCTACAATTATTAGATATGTATGTTTTTTGCAATATTTTCCCACTGTACTTTCACTCTGCTAGCAGTATCTTTTAAGAATTTTAATTTTTATTTATCAATGTTTTTCATTAATGGTTCATAGTTTTATGAATTTGTAAGAAATATCTCCCCAAATCTAAGTCACAAAACAGTTTTTCTACTTCTTTTGAAATTTTTACTGTTCTATATTATACATTCAGGTCTATGATCCATTTTAACTGAGTTAAATTTGAATTGGTTGATATATATGGATATTCAGTTGTTAAAGAACATTTGGTTGAAATATCAACTTACCTCTTTTGAATTGTCCTCGCAATTTGTAAAAAAACTCAATTTCACATACTTTTGGGAAGATATATGCAGACTTGCTCTATATTTCTACCCTGTCACAAATACAAACCTGAAGTGATTACTTAATTTTGCAAGAAGGAGTGAAAACCTTCCTTCAGTGTTTCTCAAACTTGTTCTGTCCATTGTAAGTCTTGCTTTTCCAATCAAGTTCAGAATGACCCTATCCAATTCCTCAAAAGCTGCTAGCTTATTTTGGAGATAATATCAACTCTAAAATTCAATCTGAAGTTTCATAACAGGCTAGTAGGAGAGTAATAATAATCAACTCATTGCACATTTTTATATTTTATTTCACTGTTATTTCTTGCTTTTTTTCTGTTTAAAATTTTTAAAAATCATACTTTCCTTAGATGCTACAGCACAAGAAATTATCTTATTGGTCAAGATTTTGTATAATATTAGTTTAAAATTTGTTTAATATTTGTATACAATTTAAAAAAATAAAAAAGAAAATTCAATTTGAAGGATTGTCATTCTAATAAAAATGAGTCTTCTGGTCGATGAATATTTTATATAGCTCCCTTTATTTACACAACTGTGATTTACATCTTTAATATTTTGCATTTCAAGCATATATATATATATATATAGCATATACTTTTTTAGCTTTATTTTAATCTGTATTACTATTATAAATGGCATGATTTGCTTTATTTCAATGTTAATTTTTCATTTCTAGTATGAAAATGCAATGATATTTTAATATCCTGTGATTTTGCAATAACTGATTTACAAGTTTCAGTGTGTCTTCTATAAATTATTTTGGGATTTATTTTTATTTTCCTCCTTTCCAATCTGTATGTCCTTATTTATTTACCAATCTGACTGCACTGAGTGGGGTCTACAGGAGAAACTGTGGAGATCAATGTTCCCAGACTTAGAGAAAAGCTGTCAATCACTTTTTATTAAGTACAATGCTAGGTACGCACTGTCTTAAGGAAGGAAGAGGAAGTTTCTTACTATTACAAGTTTCCTAGGAGTTTTTATTATGAGTTGAATTTTATCAAATAGAGTTTTTTTTTTTTTTGCATACACAGTATAGAGATTATTACACAATTTTCATTTTACTTTGTTGATGGTGTGAAGTACCTTGATTTTTGAATGTTAAATCAACTGCATTCCTGGAATAAGTATCATTTTATAATACCCTAGTCATTTCATCTATTCATGAACATGAGTTAATATTTTTAAGTATTTTATGTTGATAGTCATGAGTTATATTAATCTATAATTTTCTTAAATATACTTTTCCCACAAGTTATTCTATAGGGCAATATTGATTCATAAAATGAATAGGAAGATTATCCTCCTTTTAATTATAGGTGAGAATTGCATAAATTGGTATTATTTTCTTTGCCATTGTTTGAAATAATTCACTAATAAAGCTATTTGGGTCAAAACTTGGTTCTTTCAAAAGGATTCTAACAATTGAATTTTTTTGTACATATGACTACTTAGGCTATCTATCTTTTTCCTTTCAAACCCTCTGTATAGCAATCAGATTTTATAATCATTACAAGTGCATATATTGGTATTTTGTTCAAAGACAATTCAGTCTGCTGCAGGCTTTTGAGAGGAACAGATACAAAAATTCTTTCTTTACCTTTTGATTTTTAGTGTATAAATTCATTTAGTATAATTTTGTCTTTTTATATTAAAGCTGATAAGTCATTTTAGGAAGAATCAGATACCGTAGGCCAAATAAATACCTTCTGAGTAGCTAGAAATTGCAGGCTCTTTCCTGTTTGATACACCAAATGTGTTCAGGACCTAGGGCAGTTACATGAGGCTTAGGTAGTGCTTTTTGAATCTTCTATTACAGGGTCTCAGAAGAATCTTGTCTCTGAATAGCACTTGTGGAAATAGCCACTTGCAGAAGAAGAAGCAAATGTCAACGTAAGGGTAAACTTTGGAAATTTTTCCTGTAATTTATACCAACTTCTGTCATGGACAATATTTCTGTATCTATGAAAAACTAAGGAAGAGATATTCCTAGATCTGAAACCCACGGGACAAAACAAAGCTCTCACTTTTAGATGTGTGAAGTCTAGCAAAGGAAATGTTAAAAAAAACACTGCCCCACTTATAGGCTTAGAGACATAGTTATAAGCGCACAGACACATGGTGATAAAGGGATGTACTCTCACTATTCTATTTCATTACAGAACAGAGAACACTTGATTCTCAAACTTGAGCTGCAAATGCAGCTCTCACCTCTCTTTAGTATAAGAAGATAGAAAATGTATCCTCTTTATGGCCACCATAGTCACAAGTCTTAACTCACTCACAGGGAACCTCAGCCACATGTCATAATTCCATCTTCCCACTTGCTGCAGAAGCCCAGTACTTACACAGTCCAAAGCCAGAAGAGGGAAATCCATTGTTCCCAGCTAAGAGGACTGCAGTACATCACTTCTCAATATACTCACAGCTGCTACTTCTGACCCAGCAACAGTACAGGCAGTGCTCTGTCTCATCTAGTGGGCCGCACCAGCTCACTTGTAAGAGGTAGCCTGTCTCAGAGCCAGGAGATCGAGGAGACCCCCACAATCCCTTAATGTTATGTTTAATTGCATATCTTCCAGCTGTGCAAATCAGGAGTGGCAATTCTTAGGCTTCAGCTCTCTCAGGACACAAACACAACCAGTTTCCATGGTGCCCAGCAGCTCCTGAGATGTTTAACCAGAACAGGCTCTGCAGGAGGTAACAAAACTAACTAACAACAATTACTCTATGAATAACACATCACAGAAATCCTCTCAAGGATAGCGTAGCTTTTCTTCTTAAACCTTCAAAATGTGAAGGAACCAATTATTTCCCCTTTCTCTAGACAAGGTGCTCATTAGTATAGCTTTCTGCTACTAGAGATCGCCACTGACTCACAGGAAATGTTCCCAGTCCATTCAAGAATAAGGTGCATATACAGGTAGGGAGCAGCTCAAGCATATGTGTAGAGGGAGGACAGGACCAGCATGCCCAAAGTAGTCAAGCTACTTCCTTCTTGAGAAGGACATCCTGCTTAAACAATTTCAGTCATTAGTTTCTAGGCAACCTGTGTCTCGCAATACTAACTCTGCAAAAGTATAAATAGATACCAAATATGCAAAAGTGTAAATAAACACCCCTATTGTTGTTGTTCAGTTCTTCTCCTTCCATCAGGAGAAGGGGGACCTCTACCTGACCTCAATCTTGTCTCTTATCTATATTTTCCTCATCCCACTGCTGTTTTTCCCGTGGGGATCAGCAAGAGCCCTAACAAGTCATGACATGTATACCTTGACTTAGGAGAAGAATGAGAGGTCTCTAACTTTGTTATTACACTCTTCCTTTAAAATGTACCTCTCTAAAACACTTCTATCTTTTGTGTACACACATAGATATGGAGACAATTCTGTAAAAATCAAACTAAAATTTTAATCTCTACTACAGGATGACTAAAGCTTCAGCAGTTGTCATTTACATTTCCACCCGTTATGAAGAGAATGATTTCTCTAAGTTCCTAAATTTCCAAACTTCAGAGTCTCCACCTGTAAAGTGGTATTCTAAGAACTGAAAGCTCATATAATTTTGTGATGAATAAGGAAACCAGTCTGACCTCTCTCTAGGTATGGTACTGTCATTTCCACTTGGTAATCTCATTGTGTAGCCCTGTCAGAGTCTCTGTCTCACTTCCTGGGCAGACATCACCATTCCATACCCCCAGGATCACTTGGTCTTCTCCACACCTCTCTTCATTGAAACAGTCCTCATGGCTTCCCTTCAAAACATAAACTTTATCAGTTCTATTAGTTTTTGTTGATGCTTTGAAATAGTATACAGAGGCAATCATGCATCTGACAGCAAAGAGCTCAAACAGAGTGAGAAAGGAAACCACAGGCTTCCTGGTCACCAAATTTCCTGGGCTCAGGACGTCTGACTATGGTGCCTTTCTTGGCAACAGAATTCACTGAACACTGCAGATTAAGGAGGGTGTTTGGAGAACAAGGGAAGTCCTTATCTAGAAAGGATAATAAAGTCACATCACTAAAATCCATGTGATATGGGAGCACTCATACCATCCTCTTTGGGAAGAGTCTTCATCCCTGACATGGCCTGTTGTCTTGGTTACTCTTCTGTCACTGCCGAGACAAAACATCCATTATCCAAATTACATAGGAAAAAGGTTTATTTAGCTCTCAGTCTGTGGAGGTTTCATTCCATACTCAGCTGGCTCCAAGGCAGAGTGGCACATGGCAGAGGGCAGCGGTTCATGGCGGCAGTGGAAAACAGCAGAAGAAAGAAGAGCAAAAAGGGAGGAGTGGCAGGGAGCAAGCCTCTTTCCCTCTCTTATACTGTATGCAGGCTCCCCACCCCAGGGCGGGTGTAGCACTCACACCCATAATCCCAGCATTGGGCAATGAATCAATCAAAAACTCTAGAAGCCTCCCTCATGACTGCATGAAGATTTGCAGGGACATCTAGACACAAAGCATAACACCTGTCCTGTTATACCCAAACAGATTATAAGTTCCCCAAGAGTAAGACCTAGGGTTGTAGAGCTTCTCAGAGAGGTACAATGTACTATAACGTTGCAGACTTTAAAAAGATAAAATTATTCAACAATTACTCTATGAATAACACATTACTCTCAAAATCTTACTCTATCTTATACATTATTTTATTCTATTTCTAGTCTTTATTCCTTATTGTACTTTAACATGTATGGTTGTTATGTTATGTTTGTACTAGAATCACTGATTTTTGCGTCTTCTTGCTCCCATCCAGATAAGACCAATATTCTTAATGGGCTTTTATTTTATTTTGTAATTTGAATGTGTTAAAGCAATAAATGTGAGTTTTCCACTTAAAACTATCATTATGATTTTGAGTAATGCTTATTGCTTGGTAATTTTTTTCTTATCACATATTTCCTTGGTTGATTTACTTCTTAATTTATTCCATTAAATGTTGTAAATTTTTGAGGAGTATTTTTTCTTTTTACATTAGTTCAGAATCATAGGTTTATACATCATCTCTTTGATATTCAAATGGTAATCTTTGGTTTTGATACTGTATAACCTTCATTTTAGAATTCTATAATATGTTACATTGGATGCTTCTGGTTTGTATTATTTCTAGTAAATTGTAAGCTATCCATTCTGTTTTCAAGTCACTTGTCTGTAATTTTTTTCTCATTACAATGCTCATTTCAGTTTTAACTAAGCTTCAATCACAATATATCAAATATAAGGGCAAGTTTCAAATGCATAATAGAAGAACTTACATTCTATATATAATAGTGATGCCAGAAACAAAATGGAAACTTTTTATTTCTTTTATGAAACAGGTAAAAGTAATTTTAATATCAAAAGCTTTGCAGTATATGCTTATTATGAACTGCAATCACATCAGATATTACAATGTATGCAAAAGATATCTGGTGCTGCACCATCTCAAAATACACCTTGAAGGTCTCTTGCTGCACATAAACTCTGTCCACTAGTATATTACTATTAAGCAAACTCCAGACTTCATTTGTATTTCAGCTAGTTTTTCACTGATATCCTCTATTTTGCCCAGTCCAGAGGACCTCTTTGGTCTTTCAAAAGATTTTAAAGTGTCTCACTTGTAATCTAGCTTGCCTACCTGCATAGCCCTCAGATGGATGGTGGGTGTGATAACATGTCCACACTTGGGGTGATTTTTCCCTCCAGTGAAAACCATCTTCCTGACTGGCCCATTCTCCATATCTTCTTGGAAAAAGGACATCCTACTCACCTCACCCAACAGACAACTTCATGCCCATCCAATGCCACCAGCCTTCAGGAAAATGATTTGGAAAATATGGTTTGTAACTGCATGTGATATGAATAAAACTCAACAGCCAAGTTATATGCCAATGAGAATACTAAAGACTATTGCAAGGCAAAGAGCACAGGATGCATTCATGTGATCCAGAGTATAACAGTGAACTGAGCAGCTTTCTCTAGACCTGTTCAGCGGTCCTTTCTCCATCACTTGTTGCTCGGCTGTGATGTTGAGCATGCTGTTTTGCCACTCAAATAAAACAGATAAGAAAAGCATCTCCATTTCATGGAGTTTTATGAAAAATACGTGAATGTACGTGCAAAGAAGTTAACAGAGACTAGAACTGATGTTAATTGTTCAACAAGCGTTAACCATTTCCAGAAATTACAGACATGAAAAGTGAAGGTAAAAAGCGTGTAAAATTCCCTCATGAGTCTTGGTTTTACCTTATGAGTTATTAAAATTCCGTTCTTTATTTTCTACTGAGGTGATGTTAAAGAGAATTATGCATAAGTCATAGCAATCTGGGAGCAATCTGCACAAAACTGTAGATAATGTTTCTGGGCAAGAAGACAAGAGACAATAAAACAAAGATGATTCTAAAAATACTGCCTTATTATTCTGGAAATAGGAAGACACACTGTTATATACAAAGATGCCACGTGACGGTTAAAGAAAAGGTGAAACTAACTTATAAACACTTAAAGAGTGGCCAAGAATTCTAGATTAAAGAAGAGTATGAAAATGAACTATTACTCATGTAGTGACAGAGGCAAAAATGAACAGAATGGAAGAATCCATTAAAATTTTAAGCTTAAAGAGACCGAGAAGGCAAAATACTGTGAGTCAAAAATTATGAGACATTTATAAGACAAAGAGTCAGAACTTTCAAGAAAAATCCAGTCATGTTAAATGTCACATAAGACAAAAATACCCAGGAGAGCATTTCAAGGGAATTGTATCTTTCATGGGTAATAGAGCAGTCAGGAGAATAAGTTTTATGATCATATCCATGGCCACAAAGTTTGCTCACTATAAGTAGGGTGTTTCTTTGAAGAAATTGAAGCAAAATTAGATTACAGCATGATAAAGAGAAAGCAAGTGATAGAAAATTGAAATTTATTGTAATTACAGGCTTGAGAGGAGTTTAAACGTGTGGAAAAGGCAGAGCATTTCAAGTATAAGTGTTTAAAGTAGAAAGAAACAACTGGCAGAATGTTTTCAAAAATATCATCACACTCATCTGTTAGCAATGTTCAGTGTCCCCTACATATTTATAACACACATCGCTCTCTATGCCTTGGTGCAGTAAAGATTTGCAGAATGCAAGACTGACAGATTGATTGACTGGATGAAGTAATTATCATTTGCAATTACTAGCATGACTAGTATCCATGAGAAAATTCCTAAAGTCTACCAAGTCCATGTTTTATTGACTTTTTGAGACCTCAAAACCATGAGACTCACCTACTTCCTTTTCTCCATTACTTCTGAGAAATAATTTCCCTTTAGTTCAAATTCATCTAATACACACACACACACACACACACACACACACACACACACATACACAGTTTTAATGCAGATTCTTTCTAAACTCCTAGCACATGCCCACAGACCAGGAAGGAGCTCCTTTCCTTGCCTTTAGTACACAGAGTGTTTGGATATTCAAGGGTATCTTGGTTCACAAATGTTTTTGTGTGTGAAGAATTTGGTTCACTAACAGAAGTGTTTGGCAAAGTTTTGGTTTCATTCCTGAACTCTGCATCAGGTAACCATCTTCTCCAGAATCTTGGAATGAATTAAATTCATGAACAAGCTACCACTGTAACTGTACTATCTTCACTGATTGCCCTTGTCTGCTTTAGCTTCTTTACTAACTACTGTATGGGAAAAAGAAATCTTCTCCTCTACTTCCTTAAACTCTGTGGCTAGCTTCTAAATTATTGTAACAAAAGACATATTAAAAAGAGAACAGGTTGATTTATTTTGGGAACTGGGGAAAAGCAGTGGAAGAGCACGGGTAATAGAAGTAAAATCCCCCCAAAGGCAGTTAGGACAGGGCTCTCACTTTACCAGGAGAGGATCAAAGCAGGAAGAGACAGCGTACGGAAGAGGTAATGGTAGGTGTCTAGAAATATGTGCTAAGCCAAGGCTGTGTAGGAAGATTCCTTATGCAAGCCCAGGGCAACTCAGAGGAAAACACTTACTCTCTCCATGGTACTGGAGGGTAGGACATCTTACCAAATGGAAATTTTCTTTACAGAAGGGAAATGAGTGTTCTTTTAGGCAGAAGTGGAAGTGGTAGGAAATCCTGATGTTTCTTAATCTCCTTCAGCTTAACATACAGAGTACGCCAAAAAGACATAGTGTGGGGTAGCATTACACCTAGAGAAGGTATTTGCAGAGAGGTTCGCTTATATAATTGCAAGAGTTAACACCTACTGAGGTAAAAGAACTGGGACTAGTTATCCTGACATGTTCCATGTAAGCCATCTCTAGTATGTAGCACAGTCTATAAGTAGATGCTCAGTAAACATTTGAGAAAAACAAAAGTTAAGAAATTATCTAATTAACATGTTTGTCCTCTGACACTGATTACATTCACTCCAAATTGGCGTTTCCCTCACTTTCTCTTTCATTCTCCCATTGCTAACATATCTCCTGTCTAGTGAGAAAGAATTCAGACCTATGGTCACTTGAAATGAATTCATAAACAATGCTAAGATTATCTGCCTATAGGAAGCACACTGGCCTGATGCATAAGACTACCTACCTGATTCAAGCAGTGCCTTGGCTGAGCGATCCAATTTAAAACTTAAGATTTCACAGCATTCCCAGTCCCAGGTCTTTTGTTGTTTTGTTGGCTTATGATCTGTAAGTGTCTGGAAAATAATAGGTACTCAAACGTTTAGTTGCATAAATAAATGCAATCTAGTACCTCTTTTTAGGCTGCTGTGGGAATTAAATTTGTTGCTATGTATTAAATATATCAAGAAGTCCTGTGTACTAAGAACTCAATAAATGTTGACACCTATAACTATATAAGTACACCACTCCACATACATTTTTACTAGGTGTAATTTGTTGGAACATTTTTTCCAAGTTTTTATACAAATCCATCATAAATTATCTACTGTTTAAAGTAGTGTTTTTTTTCTTTTACTCTATAGTGCTGAACCAAGTGCCTTGAGCAGGACAGACAAGTGCTCTACCGCTGAGCTACATCCCCTTCTCCAGATAATGTTCTGTACTGTATTTATTGTTGTGAATTTAGTCACTAAAATATTTGTTCTTTATATACAATACACGCTTCAGTGGACTGGTGTAATTCACCTTGTCCTTGTTTCTCTTGAATACCAGGAAACTCAAAATGAAATGTAGCACTTGAGGTATTTTGTTCATATTATGTTGGTAAAATTCGCTATAATATATGGACTCTTTTGGAGAGAAATTTGCTCTTAGTATTTATGCTTTCTACTAATATCTAGGATATTATGCTATATAATATCCTATAACATTATTCTATATTTTTAAAAAACATTTGTTTTACATAAGTAAGAAATATATTCCAGGAAACAATTTCTATTAGTCATATATTTCCCCACTTGATTTAATGATTTTAATGTAATTTTTAAAACATTTACTGACAAATGTCATATAAAATATAAGCTGCCCTAGGATATCTGCTATCGAATATTGAATGGCTCACAAAATGAGAAGATTACAAAATAAGTTTACACATATCTCAATGTCATTTTATTGTTTCATCCATGATGTTTATAATTTTCAAATGCAATTATTTGAATAAGTCATATTCAAATGTATAAAATTAAACAAATGAATAATAATGACTTATTTTTAATGTACCTTAGAAATAGTTTGATTTACATTGCTGGAAATTTCGTGTTTAATGTAGTAAGTAATAGCGAATACTCAGGATATATTAAATTCACTTAGAGTAATTTATATTAGTCACCAATCAATTCTTTATATACATTTTAAAATTTTAAGTGTCCTAAGAAAACAAAGTTTGCAAAAATGGTTTGTAAATTATCTAATTAATTTAATATATATTATAAAGTGTGCACATTCTCAATATTCTTTTCTCCTTTTATTGGTGTAAAATTAGCAAGAAAGACTCATAATAACCAATTTATTCTCAGGGTTTAAACTGGGTTTTATAAAGCCTTTCCTGGTTTTCTGAGACAGGGTCTTGCTGTGTAGTCCAGGCTAGCCTTGAACTCACTATGTAGCCCAAGCTTGCCTCAAACTTACAGCAATCTTCCTGTCTCAGCTTCTGGAGTGATAGGATTTATGAAGCCTTTTTTAACACTTACAAAATTTATGTCAACTTAGGCATTATGATTCATTAAGACATTCCTGGCACATTAGTTTTTCCTTCCTTCCTTTTTTTCTTTTATTCTTTTTTCTTTCCCTCTCTTCCTATTCCTATTTCTCCTTGGTCAATCTGTTCTTCTTTCCTTCTTTCAGTTTTTTTTTCTTTTGCCTGCATCTCAATTAATGGAGTACTGGTACTTAACATAAGTTGATGGAATTTTCCCACTTAAATTTTTATACTTATTTATATTTCATATTGATTACTAAACCCTTAAAAGTTTTCTGGCCTTGAAATTCAAACAATTTTGAAATCTAAGAAATGTGCCCTACTTTTAGTTGCATAGAACAAATACATCATCATATATTTATCTTTTTTAATTTTAAAACTAGTATATAGTGCTTCTCGTGAGCCACACAACAGTGCAAGTACTTCACGATATTAACTGATTTAAACGCCATTATTAAGTCATTAAAAATGCATTTACCTCATTTCTTGGAGTTAGGAACTTGATTATAATTATAGATAAAAAAGATAAGTATTTTTTCCAAAGTCAGATAATTTGTTAGCAGTAGAATTAGAATCCGACCTCAGCCTGTTTAAATAGTTTAAGCCTGTACTGTGCATGCAGAAGAAAATAAAGTGAAACAAAACCCAATACGAGAAAAAAGCAAGCTGTCAGAAAATGAAAGCTAAAGTCTAAGTCCCCTTGTGCACACCACATCACAATATTGACTGTCAGCGTTTAGGCTTCTTTTTTATACTAGGGAATGGAAGGAATATTGAGGCTTGATGGGAAACCTTTATTGCAGAGGTTGCAGCCACTGAAGCACTTTTGAAATAATTTTTTTTTAAAAAAGGAAGAATATGATTTGATTTCTCTGATCCCTTCCCTCAGCCAGTGTTCGTAGAAATCATTCTTAATCTTTTGCCTCAACGATTCTGAGTTCATTTTATAGGAAAATATCAAATATTTAAATTTCCCGTCTTATTAGAGAGCCTCCGCGAGGTGACTTTATGCGTAAGGGTTTCTGGAAGTAGTTCCTGAGATTTGAACGAACGGGAGCATCTATTTTCCTTAGGTATCTCACAAATGGCAAGAGTAGAGCACTTAGCAGAGTTGCAGCAGCCGTGATCACTCTGATGAGCCACGTACCATAAGGACAGCTGTCACAGGCAAGCAGAGGTATTCTTCCACGGGTTCCCCTACTTAGGACTTTGTAGAACTTCGATGAGGTATCGCAGCGCGGCTGGGATGGATATGGGCTGTTGTGGACCTCGTGTCAAAGCTGGCAAGGTAAACAGCAAGAAGCATTGATCACCAACTGCGTACGAACCAGAGCACTGATTTAAAAATCTATGGCCCTTAACCATCCTCAATTCACCTTAGTGGCAGGGTGAACAGAGCGCTGAGGTGGTAGCGAGGGGAGGAATCACTTGGGACTCAGGTCCCTGAAAACAGCAAGGAAAAGGAGGTGACTAAGCCCACTTCCATTTTCTGCATGCCGCATTGTTAAACATAGTTGTCACAATTACACAGGTAGATAATTCCCATGGCATCCTACAAGTTCAGTTCATATAGGATTTTACAGGATATACAGTTTTGAAGGTTCAGGCTGGTTGTGTGTTGTTTAATTTCTGCCCACATTCTTCCTGTAGGTCCTGAAAACAGCTCTTCAAAAATTTATACTTCTTGTTTCTCTCTTCTGTAAGATTATATATCTAACAGCCTATCATGTTCCAGAAAAACGTTAGGGCCTCTAAGCCAGGTTTAGTGATACATGCCTTTCATCCCAGCACTTGGGGAGGCTGAGGCAGGAGTGTAGCAAGTTCAAACAGAACAAAACAGAAAGCAAAAAGGGCTGGGAAAGTAGCTCAGTGGAAAGGTACTGGATTCCATTTCCAGCACAGCAAAAAATATAAAAATAAATAAATACACATGTATAATAATATTAGTTATCTTCTACTTTTTCCTAAGTGCAACTTTCTTTTCAAAGTTTAATATTGTTCAGTGAAAACAATTTATTTTCTATCAGTCCCTTACAGTGTTATTAAACAAAAATCTTCTTACTCTCTTTGGTTCTTACTGTGTTACATAAGTACAGATTGTCAGTACTTTATTTTATTTATTTATTTTTTTCCAGTACCGGGAGTTGAACTCACGACTTTGCACTTGCCAGGCAGGCGCTATCAGTACTTTAAATGAGCTACTCAACCTGATCTATTGCTAGAACCAGATTATTTATATTTCCTTCATCTACACAGCATACAATTCAGACACTAGATTGCAGGCTTCGTTGGCTGGGGATATAGCTCAGTGGCACAAGCACCTGCCTTGATTGCAGGCTTCTACTGGGACAGTCTTGACTGCAAAACCTAAATTTGTTTTTTTTGCAGTGCTGGGGTATCTATCTCCATCTCCATCTCCATCTCCATCATCTCCATCTCCATCATCTCCATCTCCATCTCCATCTCCACCTCCACCATCTCCATCTCTATCTACCTATCTATCTATCTATCTATCTATCTATCTATCTCTACCTCTATCTCTATCCACCTCCACCTCCATCAATATCTCTGTCTCTCTCTCTTCTCCCTACTGCTATTTCCATATCAGTCTATAATTTCTATACCTACTGATTTAAATAGAAAGGAGTGTCTCCTTTTAATTTTTTTTTGGCAATGCCGAAGCCCCTGAGCTACATCTCCAGCCCTTTTTAATTCTTTTAAAGCAGGGTGTCTTAACATTGGAAGTTGCCCAAGATGGGCTAATACTTCACATCCTCATGCCTCAGCCTCCCAGAGTGCTGGGATTACAGGCCTGTGCCACCATCCACTAAGACTTTTTGTATAAGTTGGAGGCAAATCACTGCCCTTTGTAATTTCTGTCAACTCCAGAACAAAGTTAGACTAATTGCTGGTGTTTTTTCCCCTCAGTGCATACTGAGAATATAGTAAATTAAAATGGAAATAGTTGGTTAATGCTGTATGGAAACCGTAGGATCCACGATCTCAGTATGTTTCAATCAGTTTCTAAGAAACCACACATTTCTTGTCTATGAAAACCTTGAATAAACGTAATATGACCTATAGTGATTAAAGCTCTAATTTCTGTCACACTCAAAATGTCTATTTACAACACTTATTGTACTACTAGCTTACAAAAATGTTTTTCTTCTTAATTTAAAAAATAAAACTATTATTGCTTATTCATATTAGCAAATCTAGGGTACTATTACTTATCACTGTATATGAAGTAATATTAGTCTAAGTCGTTTGAATTTTTTCTGTACATAAATTGATGGTATTTATTTTGCAAGTAAACCTTATTTTTTAAAAAATAAGGCTGGAAGTATATCTCAGTGGCACAGCATCTTCCTGGCAAATGCAAGGTCCTGAGTTTAATTCTTGGTGCACACACACACACACACACACACACAGTACACACACACACATTCACACACACACAGATAACTTGAACTCCTGCTACAATTCTTTAAAATTAAAAAAAAAATATTTCATTAATTTCTCAAGGTTACTAGATGTAGTTACAATAAATAAAATAATACTTGCAGAAATAAATACAAAAGTAAAATTTATTATGGGGTTGTAAAGTTCTTCCACACCTTTTGAAACAGAAAATTATACACACTGGTAAAACCTTATAATTTTTACTATTTTCCTGTACATGAGCATGACTTCACCGTATTTTATAATTGTGACCAAGTTTTGTAACTGTGGAGGGATCATGTATGCATAGGTATAAATATAGGTATATATGCATATACCTATCTTTTGCTCTCTTTCTATATATATGTGTATATATATATATGTATACCTACAGCTATCTATATCAATATCTATATATATGTATCTATATCTATCTATTTCTATACCTACTGATTTAAAAGCAAGGAGTGTCTCATCCAGGCAAGTTCCACTATAAAGAAAACTTCAAAACTTGCATCCAGCAAAGGATGTGTCAGACTAATCTTTGAACACTCCTTAATAGATAAGAATTTTGGTACCATTTATAGTAAGGATTATATCAAATAGTTTTATCAGTAGCTTATTATGTAGGTGATAATCAAAACATGACGCTGAATTGCTCATTAGTCTCTAAGTATACTATCTACCATAGTTTCTCCAGGGATTGAGCTGCCTTGCTTTTATTTCTGGTACACACCAGCCTGAGAAGATAGCAATTTATGTCAACTAGAGAAGAGGAAATTTCTCTTTTCTAAGCAGTGAAAACTACAGCAAAACATTAAGCAAAAACTTAAACCTAACTCATTTGCATAAGAGCTCTGTAAAAATTATAACAGTGCTCAAACTATAACTAGAGGAAAAAAATATTTTTGTGATAGCTATTACAGATACAAATCATGCATACATAATATCAGTATATTGTGAGTGGAAGGGCAAAAGGATGCATTTAAAGTCTTCTGTGCCTTATATGATCCATAAACTAGATTATTTTATTCTGGCAATATTTTATAGGTTAGATGTCATCTCAGTTACTATGAAGACATTTTGTTTTGTTGGAATCAAATACTTTACTAACGTAGCAAATTTGCCATGTATTCATCTGCTTACAAACCTCTATGTGCATGGTGGGTGTATGTTTACACGCCATACATATGTGTATGTTTGCACATCATATATATATATGATATGTCTTCTTCCTGCTTAATATTTTCTCAATAGCAGTATCAGATGATTAGATATTTTCAAAATTCTTTGTAGATGATCTCACTTTTAGTAGTTGCAATGGGTATCTTGATACTTGAAATACAGAAAGCTGGGAATGTTCAAACCAAAATCCAATCAAATATATTAGGAATTCTGCAGAGTGTCATACTTGACATGGTATTAATTATATTACAAGCAACTGAAATTATTTTGATAAAGCTAAATATGTGGTAAACTTTGCTTACCATTTTCTTTGTCTGGGCATTTTTACGTATCTTAAATGGGCTCCTTATTCCACACAAGGAAGAGTTTAGTCACAGGATTAAAAAATTTCTAAGGATAATGGGGGAAAAGATTCTTCTGTCAAAGACACATTAACATTTTTTGAAAATGCACAGGATACATTGTGTAGGATGCGTGCTTATAAGATACACATAGTAACTCTGATGTATTAATGAACATTATTTGTAGTTTTGCAGGACTAAGGTCCCTAGTAATTCTTTTCCTGCTGTAGAGACCTCTGGCTTCTATAAATACTCATAGAAGCGCCCCTTCTCTGTGGACCCTGAAAGCTCCTCTAATTCACCTTCTTACCTCTAACCCCAAACTTTTCACACTAGTCGGGCAGCCTGTCTTCTGCTTTGAAGTCACTCTCACCAACCCTGCAGAGGGTGACAAGAGAGTCAGGGCATGGATCTTTGAAGTAGCCTCTTTGGGTCCAGTAAGCCCTAATTCCCATGGTGCAGATCTTTACACTGGACCTTTTGCCTCATGATTTTTTTCCCAGGAAAGAATACACTCCCTATCCTGTTGTAAATATCACCATATAAGACCAGGTCCCAAATCAGCTGAAGAATTTGCATGGAACGGTCCAAGCGTAGACAACACCAACAACTCCTGCTAGAAGTCAGTTGAATGGAAGTAAAGCAATAATATCCTTCCCCCTTTACATACAGATAGCTGCGTAGGGAACATTTTTGCACGTGTTTTTAAATTAAAGTAAGTAGAGGTCAAAAATAAGAATCAATATTCTCCAAAACTAGATAGCTTTGAATTAAAAAACAGCAATAAGTTCTGCTATTCTGTAGTTCACAATGGCATATATTTTATGAATAACTAGAAGACGGGCTTTATGTTTGAAGTCTTCAAATGCAAATTATTAGGAGACGGAGATATCAAAATTCTCTGGATTAAATCAGTATATATTGTGTACACACATTGTAATGTCACACTGTGCCCAATAAATATGTACAATTACAATGTGCTAATTTTTTGTAGTACTGTGGATAAAGTCCTGGTATGGTGTCCCACTGAACTGTATTCCAAACTATCTATTTATTTATTTGTTTGTTTGTTTAGAGACACGATCTCACTAGATTGCCCAGATTAATGATTTGCCATAGGATTACTTCTTAGATAATACATCAGAACAAACTACTGACTGCTTAGAAACTGATGCTTAGAAAGATTACAGAATAAGAAATAGTATTAGTACTGCTTAGATTCCCAAGATGTTTTATCATGACATACAACTTCTGGACACCAATTAAGATGTAGTCAACATAATGTCTAGAAAGGCTTTGGTGTGATATCAGCAAATGTTGGCTTTAACTTTGGGGTAAGTGCTAGAAACAGGCCTTGGTGCCTACATTCATCTATGACAATGGCACCAAAGTTACACTGTGAAAATGGAGTGCTTTGTAGATCACATTTATTCAGCCAAAGTTTTTTTGTCAATGATGTTTTTTATTTTTTTTTGAAAAGGGGTCTCAGTATGCAGTTTAGGTTGGTCTTGAGCTCACACTTTGTAGCCCAGGCTGGTCTAGAACTTGCAATGATCCTTTTGCCTCAGTCTCCTGAGTGCTGGGATTATAGGCATGCGCCACCCCGCCGAGCAATAATGTTTTTAGTTTTTATACCTATCTAGTACTCCATCCCAGGAAAAAGTATGTAAAACTGACTTGAGAGGTTCCTGTTCTTGATTGTGCCATTTACTCATAGAATTTTCCAGTGAAATTTCTAATTTCTCAAGAAAGAAGTGTCTTTAGAAACGAGTAGGACTTATAAGTACCTCTCTAAGGCCACCAACTTCAATGAAAATAGTTCTTAAAAGTTGTAAATATTGTCTGAGGGTAAAAAGTCCAGGTTTTGTTAACTTCCTAAAAAGAGACAGCAGCTCAGGTACTACATATAAGGCCTTAAGAAAGGAGAGATTTTCTCTGTGCCTTAATAGCCTAATATTCACAAACATGACACAAATTATACCATCATCAGAAGGCGATGTGCAGTTTAACTGAGAGAAGAGGTGTGCAGTGTTAGCACAGAGCAACCATCACTGTTTCCTAGCATCTTTTGCTTTTCTTTCTCATCATAAGCAATGAAGACAAAGCGTTACTGGCTAGTTCTCATACATATGACGCAAATAGATGAATTTATCCTACACAGATGCTAATGTGTGATATGTTTAGGTTTTTGTGCTCACAAATACAATTGTTTTTTTAAAAATAATGGCAATGGATATCTACAATAAAAATGTGAAAACTTGGGAAATATCTTTAGCAATTTATATAAATTGCTAGATAATAATGTAAAAGAGGGGTAACACTGAAAGAGAAATGAATAAACTTTAGCAAGATGTTTTGAATGAAAGTTCATTGAATTGCATTGGAATCAGTGACGCTTCCCATGAGAAGAGCAAAGGATTCTGTGTATGTGGGGGTGAATGTACATTTTCAAATTTTTAGGGCTGCTGAAGCACACACATTTCCCATAATAATCACCCAATGCTTATATTTTATATGAAGAAGGTGCAGGTGCAGAAACTTAATTTCTATGCCTAAAAATATCTTAAGGGGGACAGTTGCCCCCAAAGATACTGTCGGTTCCCTAAGTTATTATTGATCCTGAATGAGAATCCTGCAGCTGCTGGGGATGTAGCTCAGCAGCACAAGGGCCTGTCTGGCAAGCACAAGGTCCTGAGTTCGATTCCTGGTACCAAAACAAAAAAAATATAAGAGAATCCTGCAGCATTAGACACACACTCTGCAGTGAAGTGACTGGTATGGAAAGAAACACACATTTCAAATAATATTCCAATCATTGTTAATTTCAGTGCTATTTACTTTAATGATATTAACTACAGGGAACTTAAAATAATGTAGCAGTAGTCATAAAACTATTCTACAAGCTTTATTCTGAATTTTCTAGCAATCATTGTGGTGTCATATTATTCCAAATCAAGTGAATAACATTGCTGTGTGATGGCATAAAGATAAAGAAGGAAGAAATGATTAATGACTCTCCTAATTATGCTAGGAAGGAAATCAAGACTCTTTATCAATTAGCTACCTCTCTTATTAGCTGATTAGGGCACGCATGTATAAAATTGTCTGGTAAGCAATGTTGATGTGCAAAGCTGTGACATTTAGTTAAAACTTTCTGAGCTCGTCTTTTGCATGCAGCTACCATGATGTTTCCCAAAATTTAAAATAATTATAAAGGTTAGCATTTAAAAAAAAAACAATTTCTGCAAAAAAGTACTTGAAAAATCTCTTATACTTAAAATTGAGACAGCACAGCGCTATACTGGGAGCGAACATATTGTAGAACCGTAAGCTTTTTCTTTTTTATGTGCCCTCTTAGGAGCAGGTGACCTCGAGGAAGTCTCTCCTTTTTACTGATCTTAATTGCTTCTCTGTGATTGGCTAACCAAGTGGCCGTCCTGGCTTCTGAGAGCCAAATGAGACAGAAGACTTAGGCATCGAATTGCCACAGAATTCTTTATGCATATTTTCATCACCACTTTTTGTTATTGTAGGTTTAGTTATGATATGTGTCATCCTTATTAACTATGAGATCATCCAGGATAGAAGCCCTTTGAAAACATAGGAAGAGAGGAAGGAAGGAAGAAAGAAAAGAAGGAAGGAAGGAAGGAAAGAAGGAAGGAAAGGAGGAAGGAAGGAAGGAAGGAAGGAAGGAAAGGAGGAAGGAAGGA
Source organism: Chinchilla lanigera (assembly GCF_000276665.1). Lineage (NCBI taxonomy): Eukaryota > Metazoa > Chordata > Mammalia > Rodentia > Chinchillidae > Chinchilla > Chinchilla lanigera. Next base: position 2,505,623 of record NW_004955491.1, read on the forward strand.
AGGAAGGAAGGGAGGGAGGAAAGGAGGACAGAAGGGAGGAAGGAAGGAAGGAAAGGAGGAAGGAAGGGAGGAAGGAAGGAAGGGAGGGAGGAAGGAAGGAAGGAAAGGAGGAAGGAAGGGAGGAAGGAAGGAAAAAAGGGAAGAAGGAAGGGAGGAAGGAAGGAAGGAAGGAAGGAAGGAAGGAAGGAAGGAAGGAAGGAAAAAAGGGAAGAAGGGAGGAAGGAAAGGAGGAAGGAAGGAAGGAAAGAAGGAAGGAAAGGAGGAAGGAAGGAAGGAAGGGAAGGAGGAAGGAAAGGAGGAAGGAAGGAAGGAAGGAAGCAAGGTAGGGAGAAGAAGAAGAGGAAAGGGCAGAGATGACACTAAGAAAGGATGAAGAAAAGAAAAACATGGAGGAATGGGAAAAACACACAAAATTTAGAAATTTTCTCAGGGGCATTTTTTTCCATGAACTCTAAACAGCAGACACCAACATCCTTTAGCATCTATCTGTTATCTTTGTTGCTTTATAATCATATCTGTCACTCTCCTTTTATTATCATCAGAGTCACACAGTCCATCTTAAAGTCTAACATGTCCTTTGTATTCATGGCCACGCATGTCTGATGATACAACAATTGAATAGTGTGTTATTATTTTAAAAATCTAATAAAAATCTGTGGCTGTGAGGTACACTGAAGAATATGTTTGCTTTCTTTGGAGAATCAAAGAATTTCACATTTTAAATTATTTTCCAGTCTTTGAATGACTACACTACAGCTTATTATGCAGAAATATGGTGTATCTTTTTTACTCTGCCTAGTAAGAAATGAACAGGATATCTCAAGCAGCTATTATTGAAGTATCAAGTGTGCAAGTATGATAGAATTATTATAAAATAATGTTTTAATAAAAATTATACATATATATAACATATAAAAATATTATTCTGTGAATCTTTATTTGGTGGTATGGGGGATTAAACACACACTTTTGTGTTGAGGTACATCTCCAGCCCTTTTTATTTCGAATTTTTAGACAGGGTCTCACTAAGTCATTAAATTGACCTGGCTGGGCTTGAACTTGTACTCCTCCTACCTCAGCCCCCTTGAGAGCTTGGACTATAGTCATGCATGATCACAGCTGGTGTGAAGCTTAAGGAGACATTTTTTGCAAGTATTCACAGAAAAAATCCTGCTAAATCTGATATTTCATAGGATTACATTTAGTGCTCTCTTTATGTGATTTCTGTCTTCGAATTCCCCTCCAGACTATATAAAGAACACCAGTCTCTCAACAATAGAGTTCAGATTTGAGCCAATGACATATTAGCTGTAGTGGCTGAAAGTACAAGCCTTGCTGCTAGTTCTTCAAATCACCAGTCAGGGAGATCAGTAATCGGTCTCATTGATTTTATGTACTCTTTGGTCACTGTGTGTGTGATTCAGCTTGGATTAGGACAGGAGCTGACCCCTGTCTTTTCTGGTCCATTGCATTTCCCAGAATATGTGTTGTCTAAGCCCAGTTAGTTCAGAGCATTCATACTCCCTCCACAAACATGGTGATTAATAGGTTCTGCGTTCTCCAGAATTTTGAAATAGAATCATCAGGAAGTTTAAATAATTGTTTTCCATAATGGAAAGCTTTCTGCAGGCCTCAGTGCCCTCACTTGCAACTTTCTTTAAGTCTGTGACAGCTAGAATGTGCGCTTAATCAGGTGATCCAGTGTTTGCTGTAATCTGTGTAATTGTAACAGGTGAGCCTATGACAACACGCTATTGTTTTCTGTTGCTGCATGTATAAATATCAAGAGAGGAGAAGTATTTCTTGACAGATAGTTTTTAAAAGGTTTTCGTTTTCTAAGTTCGCTTTGAGTGTGAAGAGGAAGCTAAGCTTCTGGAACAAGTAGCTCCTGTGTTAGTTCTGTTTGCATAAGACATAGAACGGTTTTTAAGAGAATCCTAAAAACTGTCTTTTGGAACTGTTGCCTAAGTGAATAATTAGTCACAAATTCACCAACCTGTGATTACGCTATGATTTTAGGAAGCACACAGTACATTTTAAGATGTCTTGGCTTCTTTCCAAATTAATATCTATATCATGTATGGTACTGATCAATATATATGCCCGAAGTTATTGATATGCAAATATTAACGGCTTTAACCGTACAAGCTTTTCTGCTTTCTTGTATTTCCATTGAATAATTATCTTCTTTAAGAAAATAATGAAAGATGATAAATTTAAAAATGGTAATTTGTAGAAATTTATCTTTAAGAAATATGTTCAATGTAAAAAATGTTTCCATTTCAAGCAAAATGTGTTAGGAGACACTTTGCACGTCTGAGATATTTCTTCCCTGAATGTGAGTGTGTTAGACCCCGTGTGGTAAGTTCTACCCATGCTGCCTACCACGCCCAGCTCCCGTCTTCTCTCAGTGATGCTAATATCAAATCTGAGCCATGCAACGGTCAAGTTGGCACGAATGAAACAGTTGATGAGAAAAGTCAACAGCGGTCAGGAATGTGTGAAATAAGCAAATTTGTTTTTGGTGACTACTTTGAACAGCAGAAATATGGCCTTTACAAGGTAAAGACTTGGGTTGGATTCAGACAAGTGACATAGAAGTCCAAGTTCCTCAAACTCATTACTAATCTGCTGAGATATCTAAAGATCCATGTGGATCCTGCTGGACTTTCTGACTTTAAAATGCCTCAAACTAGTCGGCAAGGACAGGTAACCAGCAAATAAGGATTGCGCTGTTCTGGTGCCTGCAGATAATGTGCACATTTATGCTTTTCATCTCTCTAGTTACTGTCATCTGTGCAGTCTTATCTAGTCCTCTACACTCCCTGGTGTCTTGTAGAAGGCTTTCCTGTCAGAGTTTATACTTTCATGGGATAAACATTTACATAGCGCTCTGTCAGAGATGCAAGCACTTAAAATGCATGTAGAAAACACAGCTTCTTGTTGTATTTGAATTGACATTTTCTATATAGACAAACCTTCAAAATTTAAAGCAGGAAATGCCAACTTTTTCAAAGCTGGCCTCTTTGTGCAGACCAAAAGTTATCCTGTTGAAAACCGCATAAGCATCTAATCAGCACTTGCTAATTGTAGGTGCCGCCAGCGAAACCATGAAATTGGGCACACACACACTTAGCAAAGTGAAGAAATGCTTAATTGCACATGCAATTTTATCCTATTGTCAAAAGGCAAAATAGAAAGGAGGAAAACGACCATTTGCCTGTGGTTAAGAAAAAATTAAAATATATCAGGCAGCGTTTGAATTCTTGAGGAATAAACCCAAGTTCAAATATTTAGATCCTTCCTTTTCGACAGGTCACCAGTCACTGTAAACATTAATTTCCTCATTTGTAAGTGGGTCTCCAGGCTACTCTTATTGCAAAGTTGCTATGGAGAACAGAGATGGACGCTGGAATCTCAATACCAGAAGAAACCACCTAACACAGTGTTAGTCATGCGCTCACTCCTCTGGAAGAGGAGACTCTGCTGACCTTTATTTTGGACTCAGTGAATCCCTTGTCTGCCATTTTGTTTTTCATGATTTCAGCTGTTTACAGTCAACTATGGAAAGTGGGCAGAATGACTTTAAATTAGGTTATTTGTAATTTTGAAAAAATCTTTTAAGATTTATTGCAGATGTCTTTATACGTTTAAAAAGTTATCCATCTCACACACTGTTATTAAAATTGTCCTTATGATAAAAAATGAGGCAATATAAAGGTATTTCTAGAAAAAAAGAAAATCAACTCTGCTCTGAAGATTATAAAGTAAAATATTGCAGAGAGAAACAGTCAATAACTGTATACTTTTCTAAGTAGTGGGATTAAGTCTTGTGCTTTCCTGCTCTGCCTTGGCCAGGACACAAATCACCTCTTTGTCCCACGTATCCTCATTGTATGTGCTACCCGCTCGTTACACAGCACCTATTTCAGTTCTTCAGGCACTACTGCAGCACAGCAGTGTCTGTGTTGAAGGTCCCTGCCCTAACAACCCAACTCGAGGTCACAATGCTGACATCACTCTCCTTGCTTTATCTCACCAAGCCTGCATTCTATCATTTCCCACCAGCACAGGAAAAATGAGTACAGTACAATAAAATATGCTGAGAGAAAGATCATATTCATATAAATGTCATTATAGTCTATTTTGTAGTCTATGTTATCACTGTTCTATTTTATTATTCATTATTTTTGTTAATCTCTTACTGTACTTTATGAATTAAACTCTATCACAGGGGATGTTACCTGGCATTTCAGGCATGCATGGGGTGTCTTGGAAGAGGTTCTTCTGTTTAAGGGTGACTATTGTATTAACAGTCTTAATGTTCACCTACCATAAAGCCATTTACAATATAATCCTTTCTTTTGCCTTCAGTAAAGCACCCACCTTGGGATAAGGCTGCCATTAAACACAATGTCTACCCTGCTCTCACATGCAGTAAAAAAGCATACATTTGAAAAAAGCTTGTGAGTTTTAATTTTGGTTGTGTCATATATGTTCTTATTGTACTGTCTTGAATAAGTCATTTAACATCCCTACAACAGGGATTTTAGCTACGAAATTGAGACATTGCTTTCCTTCAGAACTCTCTGAGAGATAACATGAAAGAAAGTAGGGTTGTGTTTGAACTTTTAGACACTTAATGTTTAATTAAGGTTTGTAAATTGACTCCCAATACAATAAATGCCTCTAGTAATTTATACTAAGAATTAGATTGATCTCCTCTTATAACTTGATGCGTTTTCTTTGACCATTGATATGATGTAGTCTTATTTTCTGACATTATTTGCATAAGTCTGCAAGCAGAAGAAAATAATTTATTGAAATAATGTTTGTAACTCTACTAGGTTTGTTTCTTCTTGGTCTCTGTATGTGCTTTGTGTTTTCTCTTTTAACTTTTTCAATGAGCGTGTGACTATTTCACTGGAAATTGTTGAGAATTATTGCTAACCAAAGCTAGGCATCAGCACCCTCAGAATAGAGGAAGGTTTGTAAGATGCAGGTTTGGTTCTTAGCTACCACTCTGTTGACTTTTAAAAAGCCACCTCCTCTCTCTGAGCTTCTATTTCTTCCTCTAATAAACGGTAACCTTATTAGTGCTATTATTTTTATTAGTACCAAATGAAACCCTAAGCAGTGAAGTTCATTTTTAATTGAAAAACAGTACGGTTATGAAAAAGTGTTATGATAAATCGTTAAACACTAAGTTTGAATATTTGCATCCAAGTTTTCTGAAAGTGAAAATAAAGTTTGTGCTGTGGGAAAAATAACTGTTTACAAGTGTAATTAGAAAACAAGAGAGGTAGGTGATGAAACACAGAACAGAGGGATGCAATTTGAACTGAGAATCAGGTTTTAGTTGAGGAAAAGCAATGCTCATGTAAGGATTAGAGAAAGGGCATTTCTATGAAAGCAGTTTATGCTACTACATAAACAACAATTTCAGTTTGTGAAAACTGTAAGGTTAATGTTTTTCTCATACGGGTGGCCACTTGGTCCAATCTAGTTGCTGAACATCTTTCTTTCCCCATTGATTTGCCTTTATTCCTTTGTCAGAGAAAAATTTACTCTCTTCTGTGCTTCTACACTCAGGATCTGTATTCTGTTCATTTGTTCTATTTGTCTCTTTTTTTCTTCCTTACCAATCCAAAACTTGTCTTTGCAGTTCAGTTTAAGAAGCTTCTATCGACATAGCTTCAATATCAGGGATTATTTCCTCAGCTATATCCAGTCTACAAATCAGCCCATTGAAATGAATCTTCATTTCTATCTTATTCAAATTTCTATTTCCTTTCCACTTTTTCTTAGAGCTCTTATCTGTCCACTACACATCTGTTTGTACATGTTGGTCACTTTTACCATTTGAGCAATGTACTGATTAGAGCTATTTTAAATCACCAGTATGGTGAATCCAATATTTCTGCTCTCCATGAGTCTAGTTCGAATGTTTGCTGTGATTCTTCAGATTACGTTCTTCGCCTTTCAGCAGTCCTTATAAATTTTGGGGGAAAACCAAACAGGTTATACCAGATAAGATGGAGTAGTTAGCACTTTAGACTGAGCTTTTCTGTTCATGTGTTTAGGAAGTAGGCAGCGGTTACTATGCCTCCCGTTTGTAGGAGCTGTCTGTGTCAGACATTAAAACTTCTTCCAGTGTCCTTGCTGTTATCTCTCCATTATGCGTGACTTTTGTTCCTGTGAAGCTCAGGTTGAAAGAGGACAAGCGCATTCTGATCCTGTGATGAGGGCTCAGCTTTTCAACACTCTGGATATCTGGGCTGTGATCCTAATAAATGCTTATGTGCTATGGGAAGGATGGAGAAGGATACCATGGACCATTTCTTCTCCCTTTCCACCCAGAAGGCTGAAGGCATGTGGAGTGGAGTATTTCTCTTCCCTAACACTGGTTAGGCTTTGGTAAAGCACAACCTAAAAACTAGTTTTTCTTGAGAATGGACTTTTGCTAAGGAAAACAGAATGTTCTGAGTATGTTTCCAAACCCTAGTTTTTATTTTCTTTTCCCCTAATGGAAGAACAAGGGAATTTTTCTCCTATCCTTTGCTCAGAGGATGTGCTGGATATCTTAAAAGTAAAAGTAATGAAAGTATGAATCTGCCTTTCAAGAATGGCCCTAGTGGTTTTCATCTCTGAAACCTGTCCACACTCACTATGCAATAGTCACCTTCCCTAAGTTTTCCTACCTGCACACAGCTGCAGTGATGACACCTGTCTCTAGTGCACTGTGATTCTTTGTGTTCACTGTCAGCCTGGTTTGGGATCAGTAATTTGCCCCGTGACCTGAATTCTCTAATGGAGCCAAAAAGAACTACTGATTTCCAATAAGTTCAGTGTGTTTTCTTATTACAAAGACCAAAATTTTGAATTTCAAGGTCTTCATATATCAGATCAGACTGCTCTTTCTTAAAAACTAAAGAAAAGTAAGTTGATAACAGCTAGATAAAATCTCAGTTGTGTGCAAAGCTGATTTCCAGGAAATTCTGTTATACCTAAATGCTTAGCACCTATACGTTTATAGAAATTTTCTGTGACAGTGAAGAAGTAGCCTCTAGGTTGTGCAAATATATTAGTTGGGGCATTCAAAGGAAAGTTTTGTAGAAAAGGGTATGAAGGAGATACATATATGTATTTTTTAAATATATTTTTATTAGCTATGTGACTTGAAAAAAGGAAACTATACAATATTATTCATAGTGAATATCAAATTTTTTGTTAGTTCTTCAAACAGATAGGCCACTGTACTGGTCATTTTCCCCCTTGCTGGATAAAATACCTGATTCTGTAATATAAAGGAAGAGAGGTTTAATTTGGATTACGATTTCAGAAGTTTAAGACAATGATCAGCTGGCTTTAAGACAGAAACACATGGGGGAAAAACATGGTGGCCAAAGTTGCTGGGTTCGTAACATTAGGGGAGAAAAGCACAGGGGAGCTGAGCCAATAGGCGAAGGACTTTCTGCTGGCAAGTGTTCATTGACCTGCCGCTAACTCCCCCCTCCTAACAGCACATTCAGCTAGGACATTAGTGGACCACTGATCTCGGTAGTAACCTCTGATCCAATCACTGACCCAGTCACTTCATCCTGGTAAGCTAGAAGAGGAACTGGCGCAGCCCCTGAACTGTGTCCCAACGAATCCATCCAACTTGAGTTCACGGGTTCGTCCTGAAGCAAAAAGCAAAACTAAGAAATAACCCACCATAGGCTGCAGCTAAGAAGTGAAAGTATCTGTAAAGCTATGCTAGTTGCATAAAATACATTGGAAACTGGGCACCTGTAATCCCAGCACTCTGCAAGTCTGTAATAGGAAAAGTCAAACTTTGAGCCCAGCCTGAGCAACTTAATGACTTACCATGACCTTATGTGAAAATTTAAAAAAAAAAAAATTGGGCTGTGGGTAGGACTCAACGAGAAGGACCCAGGTTCAATTCCCCATATGGAAAAAAGAAAAGAAAGAAAGAAAAGGAAAAGATTGAGGAACAGTACAAAAACTGAAAAGAAAAAGCAAAGAGTGGGTTTCAAGTTCTATTTACTAATATTTACTCAAATGACAAGGACTCAGGGCTCTGGAAATAAAACAATAGATCAAACAAGCAAATTTTTCCTAAGGCATTTTTACCATTTGCTTTTAGTGGAAAAATTAATATGATCAGATGTTTAGCCTACAAGAGAAAAGTTATTTGGTGGCTAGACAGTTCTACAAGGCTGGTTTTCAGTGGCATATACTTCAATAAGACTTGGCTCTTTATTAAAAAGTTAAATTCTCACAAATATCAATATTAAGATATTAAAACATATATTTATTATGGTAGGCCAATCTTTAGGGTGTAAATATTTTTAACCACACAGAGAAAACTTCCTTTAAATCATAAAAGAACCAGAGTATGATGTGTGGTTGTGATTTTATGAAATTTTCTTTCTGTCTGTGAAAACGATTGTATTTATTTAATATATGGGCAGGGATATCATTCAGGGTTTAGTATTTTTTAGAAGATATATCATAAAAATTTCAATCCTACAAGAACTTAGACACAAATTCTGGCATTCAATGATACTTTTAAAATTATTACTTATGTGCAAATTTGTAGCTGAAGAATTCACAATATGACACATACTCTGGTATCATCCTTGAAAGCCCATTACATCGTAATGTAAAAAATATTTTAGGATTTGAATTAAGCCTTCTGCCAAATATCTGTTCTATGAAATCTTACAGCATGAAGTAAAAGTCTTTCATATTAAATCAATGAGCAACATATAGGACATCGGTCGACAAAATCTAGGATACTCTTGTGATCCACCTGGAAAAGTAATATTTGTATTGAATTTCTTGTCCAAACAAAAAAAGAATAAAGAAGAGCAAAAGGAATGTATCTTTGGGTGACCTTTGCTTTATTACAAGGGTAATTTTGAAGACACGCAGCTATATTGTACTTCTTTGAAAGCAGTTCAATAGAAAACTTTGTCCGTCTTTGTGAGAAACTCTAAATTTCTAATTGATATTAAATAATTTTTCTTGAAAGCAAATCCTAGTGGTAGCACTACAGCTAGTGTCCACTTAATCATAAATGTATGTAGTTAACTACATCTAAAGCACTATGGCAAGAGATGAACCCTACATCAAAATTAGCATTTCTATTTTATTAAAGGCAGAAAATTATAAAAACTATTTGGAAAGCACATTTCTAGAAATGTTTTCAAGTTCTCTGAGTCAGAGCTGCCTGCTAAGATGTTCTGTCTTGGTGGAAAGTCTCTGCTCCTGCATTAGCAAGTGCAATTGCCAAGAGGATATGCAGCTAATATACTGTATATTTAGCTATATGTAGCTATATAAGTAGCTAATATACGTGCTCAATATGAGTAAGGGCTTGATGCTTTATTTCATTTCTTTTTATATATCTTAGATTGAGATTTTATTGGCCATGGATGCCTATTGTACTTTATTGAATAGAACAGCCATATTTTTTAATATTAAATTTTGGTTGTCTGGAAACCCATCTGGCAGAAGTTCTCATATCTGAATGATTATTATTAGTGACAGAATGACCACACTGGTGTGTTTATCAACACATAATTTTGTGCGGCTTCCATGATAATTTTCAGATGTTTGCTTTAATATCTTATAACACGATAAGCAGCATGTATATGCAATCCTGGAAACTGCAAGCCTAACACAAATTTATTTCCATCCAAGTAATACGCATTAACCACAGGCCTTGCATACCTTTATTGCTGATCTCACTTGAATATTGATAGTTTGTTTTGATGTGAAACAGATCCTCAAGGGATCTTTACTAATAAAGTTTTTTTTTTCTTTTCCCAAAGCAAGTTATCCTTTGAATAAATTCTAAACTCATTATGGATACAGGAGAGTAAGCCAAGTCAGCAGTTGTATCTATGCTCGTACGATCTTCTGGACCAATTGTGTGATAACATTTAATCAATTAATAGGAGAATCAATAATGCCATTATTCTCAGTGCTATTGGCAAATCAATATACTAAGCTGAAACAAACCACGTAGCCTTAACATAGCAAAATAAAGGCAAAAGTTAATTCTTACTAGGGGTGGCTACGTCTTCATTATATGATTGTTCTAGTTAATGTCTTCAAAGAATGCAGACATCAGACTACATAGAATAGTTTTAGAACCAGTAACTCACATACTTACGGTCCAACAAGACCCAAATATCTGAGGTCTTCACTAGGCTCACAACACATATTTTTAAAAAATATTCTATCTTGCATTTGCTTTATGGCTTAACCACTTTAAGCTTCTATAACGAAGTATCATAAACAGGGTAACTAATAAGCGAGAACTATTGGTTTTGGATGATTTATGGAGTGTGAAAAATCCAAGATCAAGGTTCAAGCAGACTGAGTGACTACTTCAGAACTTTTTCTTAGCGAAGACAACCTTTCCCTGTGTTCTCCCATGGTGGAAGAGGAAATCAAAATCCTTCAAGCCTGCTTGATATGATTTAATTACCTTCCAAAAGACTCTACCTCTTATAACATTGCATTGTGAATTAGGGCTCATGTATACACTATGGGGGAGATGTACACATTCAGACAATTGCTCTTTAGTCTTGAGGATTTTTTCCATTTGTATTTTAATTTTTCTCTCCTTTCTCTTTTTTTCTCTGATAACTCCTTCAACCCATGTTTTCTCTCATTTCACCTTCAAATATTCTGAGTGATTTTATAAGCCATGTGCCTCCTCAATTGTGATTGTTAACTATCTCATATTTTAAAATTAACTATGAACAAATTAACTGACACAAAACTTGAAGCTCTGAAGAGAAGGAAATGAAATGTCAAATAGTAAACACATTTTGCACATTGCAATCATGTAGATAATACGCTTGCTTTGACACACATGGCCAATTTTAAAGCATATCCTTTTGACCCATTGTAAAAATTGCTTAATTGTGCCACTCAAGGGTACTGCATGCATTATAAGTTTAGCTTCACTGGTTGGTCCCAGAAATTTTATTACATCTTATTCTAATATGGGAAGGAAAAATAAATACAAATAATCTTTAGATAGCATGACTTGGGACAAAGTCAGTTAAATCCCTGTAATAATTGTGCTAGTGATCTTTCCATAGCTATGATATATGAAATAAATAACATATGAAGTTATTATTTCAGAGATTTCAGTCCATGTTTGGCCTGTCTCTTTGGGTCTATGGTGGCACACTACATTGTGGTAGAAGGACGTGCCAGGTTAGGTATTTTCACTTCATGGTGGCAGAGCAGGGAAAATAAAAGAGAAAGACTGGTGGGAAATATCCATGTCAAGGTCACAGCTCCTGAAAACCCAATCTTCTTCCACTTTAGCCCATTTCTTAAGGTTGTGCTACACTGCAGTAGCCTCAACTGTTGCGAATCAAGTCTTCAAACCACGGGACTTTCAGAGAGATTCAAGATCTGAACTGCAGCACTGATGTTGTCTAGAGTACTGCAGAATTTCCAAGTTAGTGGGAATGTTAGAAATTATGGAAATGAAGTTATAACAAATGAAGTTATTATGGTGATGGACCAACTGACTTCCTCTAAGTTACAAAATAGTTAATGTTTAGAGTTGGATTAATAATTAGATGTTCATGGGGCTGGGGATTTAGCTCAGCGGCAAAAGTGCCTGCCTGGCAAGCGCAAGGTCATGAGTTCGGTTCCCCGTACTGGAGAAAAAACAAACAAACAAAAAAATAATAATAATAATTAGATGTTCATGATTCCAAGGAACTCAATATATACTATAATATATAATAATATATACTATACCTAATCTACATCTGATGCTTGCAAAATAGGAAGCATCAGCCCAATGTAAAGCAAACTGGTGTCAAATATTTCATGCATCCTAACAGCGTAAGGTTGATGTAAAACAAAAGTGCTGCAAGAGAATATTTAGTAACTAATAATGTAAGAATGAAGCCTGGCTCTATATGAACATAAGACAGAAATACATTTAGAGTCAAGTTTGTAATCTTCCATTGACTGTATCTGCAATGTGAGCATGACCCACCCGGCCTCATGGGCTGTAAGAATGAGGGAGAAGTGTCACCGGAAGCTACTATGCAGGCAACTTTCCTTGAAGCGAGCACTGCGTTCCACCTAGGTAGGTCTGGGTACCTTGGGAAGACGTGTACATTTCTAGAGTATGAACGGACAATTCCACCCCCACTCACGGTTCCTCCCATGCCTGTCACAGTGCCTGTCCATCCCTGTCCTTCAGGTGCAGCGCTGTACTCAACTGTCACACTCAAGTGCACAACTGTGACTATTCCATGTGTCCGCCTCTCCACAAGTCCCCTCCTCCCGGAGCTTGGAGCTGGCCAGCTTGCCTTACCCAGCTCCTGGTTCTTATTTTCTGTGAAGGTTCCATGTTCAATACATGAAAATTCTGTATGAAAGAAACTTTTATTTACTCTACTTCTTTCATTTATAAACTAAGAATGTACACTCTCAGTCCTTCAAGGGTTAATTCCGCAGGCTCAGCTGTGGCGTGGGGGAGAAATATGAGGGAACAGGTAACACCAAGTGACATTTTTGATTATGTATGCATCAGCAGCTGTGATTTATGGCACCTGCTCGTATCTGTTACATGAATGATGAATGTCCAAGCCAAAAATAAAGCTACTGTACCCACACCTGAGGCCCGAGAAGGGACGGTTTTGTAAAGCAACTGGCAAAAACAAAACTCCATAAAATTCCAAAGAAATGAACACAATGAACACTTAGAGCCTTTCTCTTTGCCTAAGACCTTACTAGCTTCTCCCTTGTGTTATTTGCATTTGACACCTGTAAGCTGTCGGGTGGTAGTCTCCACTTGCTCTACCTTGTCTTTAATGTGACATAGTACCTTCCCAGGAAAAGATGATCTCAATGACTCAGGTTCAGCAAAGCATTTAGTATCTACAAATGTCAACAGAATTAAGAAGGTAACCACTTGCTAACAAGTTTCTCTCTCTCTCTCGGCCTCTTTTTTCTAGTTCTCTTTTGAGAACTCTCTTGCTAAAGGTTAAATGCTTTAAAAAGAATTTTAAAATAATCACACAAATAAGTACATATAAATGAGCTTCTTCGCCTGAAATATTAAAGTACTATTTCCAGAAATTATGTTACTGCATATTGAAATGGTAGTAATGTGCTCTCTGATCTCTGAGTATTTAAGGAAAAAAAAAGCTTCCTATATTCAAATTCTTTGGATGATTTTTGGATCCTGGAGATGTAAATTACATTTCAGAAGTATAAAATTTGGAATTACTATGGGAAATCAATGTAATATTTTAGCAGATTTTATGAGAGGATTGTTCTATGTATAATAACAGGTAAAATGAGTCACAGTGGTGCATGTCATTTACATGAGTAACATAATTGTGATTTTATCTGTAATGACAGAGATGAAGTTCTGTTATGTGGATTACACACTGTTTTCATATTCTAGAATCAGTGTTCGAGAGGAATCTTAGAACAATTTCATGTTGTTTAAGAGACAAGAAAACTGTGAAGCAGATTTTATAAGGACTTGTGCAAAGGCCTTAAAGAGCCAGTGGAAGTCCAGGTTAAGTGCACAAAAAACTTTTTTTCCACTGTGCTCTCTATAGGCTCCAATCAAGAAAGTGATTGCAGATCCACAGCTCCATAATAACAGGCCACGTTAGTGAGTCAGAATTCTAGAATGCAGGACAGATCATGTATTCAACACTGATTGAAAGCTATGTCTAAATTCAGAAGTGCATAAGGCCAGGAGTTTAAGAATGACAGTCACGAAAATGGGTCAGTCCAGCCTGGTCACACCAGTCAGTTGCTCCAAGGGAAAGGAAGTGACGGATGGAATTGTCTGGCGAGTCGCTTAGCTAAATAGCACAAAGGTACAAGCAAAAAGGACAATTCCCAGGCACCAACTGGTGGTAAGATAATTTGTCTTGATGGCTGCAGTCTTTTGTCCCAGACTCTACTTACTAAGAAGAGAAACTGAGTGGTGGTAGAGTAAAATAGGCTGGAGTTTGGGATTGGTGGAACTAAGAGCTTGGGGTGATGGTGTATATTGAGAGGTGCTTAGGACGTAATGGAGATCCAGAGAATAAAGGGAGTTTTAATGCCCAAACTATCTTCAGGATCCAAGAACTTACATGTGTCTATTTTAGAAGATGTAGCCTAGCTCTGCATACTATGTTTTGGAAAAATTCAGCATGCTATAGGGAAGGCACCATTATTTCGTAATGGATGGAGAGCTCATGGGACTTAGGACGGCAAGATCAAAAAGGGAGCTAGAAAGATCTGACAGACAACATTTGACCTAGGGCCATCATCGAAGGTGGGAAGGAACCTGCCAGAGCTCAGGGCAGGTCGGGTTCACAGCTGGGATTAGTGTGGAGGAGCAAAAGGGGAGGAAGTATCACACTCGTGATCAGGATGGGGAGGTACCAAGTACAGGACCAAGACCCCAACACAACCTACAGTCAATGTCGGTATAGAAAGAATTGTAGTTGTGCAATCAGAATTTAGACTCTCAGTTGTTGGAGGGCTGCTGCTTGGTTTGTTTGTTTGTTTTTTGTTTTCCTTCCACTACTAGAAATCACACTCACGACTTTGCGCTTGCCAGGCAGGTGCTTTGTGGCTGAGCTAAATCCCCAGCCCAAGGCTGCTGCTTGGAAATAGTGCCGCTAAGCCCATAAATTAGATACCTGGGCTGTGCATAGCAAAGTGTCAGATAAGGAGGTTTCTGCTTCTCATCCCTTCCTTCCTGCTGGCATTTTAAATGAGGACTGAACTTCGACACCATGACCACATATTTCCCAGAAAGAGGGCTTAGAAAAAAAACTCAACCTTTGGTCCTTCTTTATAGTTTTGTGTTTGTTTCTTATTGATTTTTTTAAAAAAAAAAAAACAGAAAAGGGATAAGCAGTTTGCAATAGACTCACTCATTTGAGGGAAGCCTGCAGCACTAGTTGAGGCATAGCTTCCTGTTCACTAATGCACTTCTGGTTGAGTTTCCTCTTTTCCACTCTCAAATTTGTGGTGGGTCTTTGTATATAATTTGCATCCTAGAGGTTATTTCTTACTGAGACAAAGGTCACTGACTTGGAATCAGTTTGAAGACTTTCAAAACCATTTCAAAGCCTGCAGGACATTCAGGGTGAGGACAGTATTCTAACAACCCCACTCACACCTACCTGGTCCTGGCACTGGGAACCAGGAGCCACGTTACCAGCTTTTCTCGTTGAGCAGCCACAAAGCATTGCACATAGACCCAAAGTTCCAGTGCTCAGCATGCCCCCGGGTTCCGCAGCACGTTAATCTTCCACCCACTGGAATCTTCTCTCTCACCTCATCACTTCAGTGCTGGGGAGGACCTAGAGGGTGATATGACACAAATTCTACTCTTCGAAAATTAATCTACTGTCTATAAATGCATGCCTGTGTGTGTTTGCTTGTTTGCAGAAGACAGAAAGTAGAAAAAACTGCTTAGTACAAAAGTATAGAGGAAGAAGAGAATATTTTCAAAGTATTTTAACTGAACACTGAAGGAAAGTAAGACCTTTTTCTCCAGAAATGCATGAAAGCCTTTGGAAGCACAGACTGAAGGATGCCAATCATCGCCCTTAAAGAGTATTAATGCTTGACAAACTCTTGAATCACATATTTGCTGGCTTATTTTATTTCAAAATATTCCCCATACCACTAGAATTTTATTTGTTTTTGTTTTTTGACCTTTTCAATTCAAATAAAATGAATGCCCTCACATCCACAACACCTATGGACTGAATTTCATTACAAACAACATTTTGATGTCACACTTACTTGATCTTTAGTATCTGGTTTTCATGTTTTACTTCTGACTGTCACTTAATTCAAAAGTCTTCACCATGACGTCATAATCATACTTTCCAGATGGTCTTCCTGAGATTCTTTAATCCCATCTTACTTTTTCTGATTGGTGCATTTTTCTGTTTTTTTTTTTTTTTTAAATATGCAGGCATTCCCTTGATGTTGATTTCTCCAGGCTGACCTGGATCCCTCGCTTCAAAGTTCTGTCAGAGATGAAATGTCCTTGGTAGCCTGCACTGGGAGACTCACTCTTCTCTCAGAAGTGCTTCATTTGGTTTTCAGATCTAAAACTTGTAAGAAATCTCAAACTTTTAGGACCCCAAATATAACCTTAGTAATGCAAGAGGAAGAAGAAGCACATAGCATAGACACACACAAAAGGAGACAGTCCACAATACCCAAAGAATTAACAGAATGAGGAAAGGAAGCATTAAACTCACATCAAACAAAGCTTTGAACATTAAAGCAAAGGAAAGCTAAGGGAAGAAATCTATATGTAGGCCAAACAATCACTCCTTCCTGAGAGCAGCGGTTATTAATTAGAGTTGCATCATTGGCACTAAACGGTCGATCGATACTTTTGCTTCTCTGGCAGCCCCTTTGCTTTGTAGCTTGCTCTCTAGTGGGAAATGATCGGGCATGTCCTCTGCTTTGTCATTCCGCTTATAACTTCTAGCCTGCTGGAGAGTCCAGAGCTGTGCTGGCTCTCAATGAAGTTGAGCATTTGGTCCCCAGATTTCACAAGATGCCTTACCAATGCACTTACAGTAGAGTTTATATTATTGCTACTTCTTTTGATTCTTTGTACATCAGATGCTTGAATAGCTCACTTTGTAGTGCTTTGCTGAACTCCGAAATCTTCCTTTCTGACATGACAGCAGACTCTACGTCCAAACTCTTTTCCTCTCCTTTATTTCTCTTGATCCAATGTTTTAACTGCACCACTTCCCTAAGAGAGTTGCTACAACTCCCATGCTAGTCGTTGTGTTCACGCTAACTCTTAGCTCTTTCTCCCACGTGCTGGTGACATGAGCAGATGACTTCACCTCCTAGACACCTGTCTCCTATCCACAGAATACCTACTTCCGTGGGTTATTGTAAGAATAAAATGACACTGTGTATATTTATAAAGTGCCAGCTCCTTACCTGGAAGCAGAAGACATTTAGATAGTGTTTGCTGAATGAATTGCGCAAAGTAAATAATGAACAACTTAGATGCATTGTTATTATTATTATATTGTGATTTCCTTTATCATCAGAAATGCATTTCTGTACATGACTTATGCTTTAATGTCTGTCTCATATGCAAACAAAACTTCTCTTAATGTGTGACCATAATTACTGGTACCTTCTCTATTTGATCTACTACTTCCTCACTGTAGCAACTCATTATACTGTATTTAACTGTACTGTAATTTGGTGTCCTTACTGGACTTTGAAAATCTCTACTGCTATAACATATTTGATCACCCCTTAGCATTCCTCTGTCCTCATCTATGTTAGACAAATCTACTTGTTTTTAAGTACACAGACCCTAGAAGTATCTTACAGCACTCAGCATAACCAGTTTTTAAATTGTGAGGCCTTGTGTGTTTCCCATGCTGAGGAATGCAATCCATACTTTCTAATAGTGGAATTGAGAAACTGAGAGCAGTTTTAGACTGAGAACCATTTGAGATTAGACACTGAAATTATTTCATATCAAAATCTCAGACAAGATGGAATCTGTATTGAGGTTTAACAAGAGCTATTTACAAGTACCAAGAATACACCACTTACTAGTTAGTTTTTGAACTATGCACCTGGAGAAAACAGAACTAGCTATGGTCATAAGAGCATAGCCTTGTATAAGGTTTTAAAGTCATGTCAAAGTGACTAATTAATAGTTATACACATATGTAAATTAAATTGCAAACAGTTATCTCTAGAAGTTTTATATATATGTGTGTGTGTGTGT
This sequence comes from Chinchilla lanigera, assembly GCF_000276665.1. NCBI lineage: Eukaryota > Metazoa > Chordata > Mammalia > Rodentia > Chinchillidae > Chinchilla > Chinchilla lanigera. The sequence continues at coordinate 2,523,435 of NW_004955491.1, forward strand.
GTGTGTGTATAAAACCAGAGAAATGGAATCCATACTTTCTAACAGTGGAATTAAGAAACTGAAAATACTTTTAGACTGAGAATCATTTGAGGTTAGACACTGAAATTATTTCCTATCAAAATTTCAGACAAGATGGAATGTTTTTAAATTTAACAAGAGCTATTTACAAGTATTGTGTTAGGAATATATATATATATATACACACACACACACATACACACACACACACCAGGAATTGAACTCAGGACCTTGCACTTACCAGGCAAGCACTGTGCCATTGAGCTATATCCCTCACCCTCGAGGGAACATATTAACTAAGGAAAACAAATGCATACTTACCTGAAAGGACACATCTGACTTTGAATACTATTCCTCAGTAGGTGACAAAACAGGGTTACTGTGACATGCTGTCCTTACTAGAAGTTTGATGTCCAGAGCCTTAAGTCATGCCACATTATTTGTGTTATCGGTTGCAAAGCAATTAACCTCTTTGCCAGTTTTTGCATTGGAAAAATAGGAAGAAATATGCTTTCTTACTTACCCAAATGGTATCTATGGGTAGTAAAAGATTTTCTTTTACATAATCTGGAATTTCATGAAGCACCAGATATTAGGAAATACTCTGTGTGGGGAGATGGTCTTATTTGAAACCCCGTCCACCCACTGGTATTACCAGCCTACCACCTCACTCTTCTCCAGAGCTAACCTACCTGGACCTACCACATTTTAATGGCTCTTGTTTGAATTCATGTATACTTTCAGTAGCAAACCCCTCATAGATCACACACTAAATTAATATCCTTTTCCCTCTCTGGGGGAAAAAAACCATCATGCCAACCCTGATGAGCAGAAATGATTGCTTTTAGTGAATCACTAACACAATTATTTTCCAGGATCGTGGCAGTTATTTAAAATAGACTATTGGTGCAAGCTAAGTTATTGCAGCGAACCTTTAACATCTTAATGTTTTAGCTTAATAAAGATGAATTACACAGCAGCTCCAAAATTTGAGTATTCAGGAGATTCTAGACTCTTCTGAATGATATCTGAGTGCTAGTGCTGGGTCACAAGCGCTGCTGACTTACCGCTTGCCAGCCCAAAAGAGGGTGAATAGCTGCCATGGGTCATTAACACACTCTGCAGCTGGGGTAGAACCAGATGGAAAGAACATGTGGTTTTAGCAAACGGGAACAAACGCCTACCGTCTAGTACTTACTGCTAAACAATGGCTTAAAGCTTTGGCTGAATTCCCTGCCTGACCGCCGTGTAGCAACAACACATTGGCAAGAAAGCTAAGTTTGTGGAGAACAAGATTCGGTTTAGGGTCCTGGCTATACTGAAAGAAGGCCAAATTGTTAAGATGTCTAGTGCTACTTGTACGAACTTATACACATCATTTATTCCTCCACAGGCTAAAAGAAACCAGAGGAGTTCATAGTAATCAGAAGTAAAAACTTCAAGACCCTTCAACAGCATTTAGCCTTGAGAGGTTTTGGTTGTTGAACAATTTTAAATTGCTCTTAAAGGTTTTCTGAAAGGCAACACAACCAGGCAGTTGTATTTTGCTGCAAACAAGCACCCTTGCTTTGGATGCCTTGTTCCAGGCTTGATATGTGTGTTTATCTTGTTCGCCCTTTGCAGGAATTTATCTTTGAAATCTTTTGACCAGATAATCAAGTTAATATTTTAGGAGTGTTTCATTCTAGGTAATACTTGGGCTGCTCAGGATAAGGACCTGAATGTTTCCAGGTCTCAGTTTTCTCATCTTTACTATAAAGATAGTAACTGTACATATGGTAACTGTTACTAGGGTCAAAGTAGATCAATCTGAGAAACATGCTTTGCAATCTTTAAGCAGGAAGGAATGATCACTCATGAAGAAGGGTGAACCTGAGTAGAACTCTGCACTAGAAAAGTGTAGGTAAGGTCACACCTCAGTGATAGGAGTTCGTAATAACAGGTATTCAATAATCCAGAGACTTTAGGTAAACAGAACTGACCCAAATTACATCCAGAAAGTTATTCAAGAAGACGAGTTCTCATTAAAGAACCTATGGCAGAAGGCAAAACCACAGCTCCAAGACTGGTTTTCCCAAGCTCATTGCGTAATTGTCTCTCTTCGTGTCATCAGCAAACTCAAATGTGTGGATTTCCTAAGTACGGTCACAATGTACAATGTCATGACTTCTGCTCAGCATCTTATTTAAGAAGAGTGTAGTCCGTTTTAAGTTCGTAAGGAGAAATCCACCAAATGTTGCAGGGACATGTTAATTAATTTTCCACCAAATGTTTAGCAATAAAATCTCATTTAAATTTAACCAAGTTTTATCTAGCTCACGTTTTTTTTAACCCTTGAGTCATGAAAATGCTGGTGACAGGCACGGGGACTCATGGAAATTAACATTGTAGGACCTGCTACTTATTATCTGATTTCATTTTGCTTCAGGAGCTCTCCCCAGATCTTTAGTATTTTCTAAAGTACCCCAGGGATCCCATAAGTTCAGTAAAGCCTTTATCCCCATTTACAGATTGTTAAACTGAACCTTAATAATGTAAGCAGTTGGTTTAAGCCACACAGATGACTGATGGCATTATCAAAAAACAGAAATGATAGATTCTTGGAACAACTCACTCAAAATTATTGTTTGATTTATATTCTAGAAGTTTAACAAAGTAGTGATAGTAAGAAAATACATTTTAGGCAGTGGCCAACAAACCATTTCATGAAAACCAGTACAGTCCTAATTTGACGCAGAAGCCTCTAATATCAGGTGTTCTTTTAATACTCCATATGCTAGTCCATTTTGTTTACCATCTGTGTAGCAGTAAACCGTCAGTGCACATGTTGCCTGGACTCAATATTTATACCATCACATACTGTGGAAACCTCAGCTTTTTCCTGGGACTCTGCAAGACGACTTGTCTACTAACTGAGGAAATAAAATCTTCACTTTTCTCATGATAAGTGTAGGTCAATTTCTATCAGAAAGAAATCCATTGAAAGCGAAGATGGGGAGAGGACATTCTGTGGCCTGTCTGTGGGTCCCTGGACTGGAAGATTTGGGTCCATGTGTGGATGGCTGCGTGTGCAGGGGGTCAGGCCCTTTTAGGGACAGGAAGTGGGTAAGAAAATGGTGTTTAGCGAGAGGAATAATCCTTTATCTATTTTTGTTTAAATGGAATGAAAGATGCCAATTTTATGCTCTCTTGGAGAGCAATGAAATGATTAAAAACGGCAAGTTTTAAGTTTAGAACCTAGGCATGATAAATAATTCTGAGCCCCTGTGGGACACTCTTGGTTATCATTCAGCTTAATACTGTTGGATGGTAAGAATTGTAGTAGGTTGGCTGAGGTCATGCAAGTTTCTTCTTTGCAGTATTAGTTCTCTTTTGTGATAGTTAATTATGAGCTAAACACGATGCCCTCTCCTTCCACTATGATATTATGGAATCAGAGAACCAGTAAAAGCTTCTTTCTCTGAGAGCTTTACTTTCATCTTATTCTTTGGTTCCCTTGACAGTTGTTTGTGCAGAATGCTCTTTCCCATGCCCCTAATATGACAAATTAAGCATGCAACTTTAGCCTTCGTATTTACTACTTGAAAATAGCATGTTTTTTTCTTATAATTATATTCAATTTACGAATTGAAATCAGAATATGTCCTTTTTGGAGTTTTCATATTCATGGAATAATTTGCACTTGGCAGTTTCTGAATTAAGGAAAGTGAGTGAAAGATTTTGCTCAAAAAATAGATCATTCTGGGTTTTGCCACTGTTGTCCATTTGAGTCCACTTCCCCCGTAGTTGATGCTGAAGCAATAGAGAACAAATACAACAGTATAAAACCTATCATGAAACTACATACACCTATTCTGAAAGGGAATGTGTGCTTACCGCTATATATGTGAAACCAAATTTTATTTTTTGTATCAGGAATTGAACTCAGAACTTTGCACTTGCCAGGCAGGCGCTTATTTCACTGAGCTAAATCCCCAGCCCTGAAATCAAATTGTGTAAGTCTCCTCTTACTTATCTTTGCTTCCTTGAGTTTTTCCATAGGACCCAGACTTTACTAAATTCTAAAACTGGTATAGAATAAATAGAATGGACTATTTTAACTTATTTTTCCAAAAATAAAATGTATTCTTCACGTTATCTTACTAGTCTTTAATAAGGTAAACCTTTAGTGACAATTTATAGTTTATTAACATAATAAAATTGATGCTTTATATTTCTGGTTTGCTACAGTGAGTCAATTTATGAATGTTTTGTACTAGGTATAATTATACTAAGTGCAAGTGATGAGATAAATGTTGCTAACTGCATTTGTTTCCAAAGACTATAATACTGAACTGTCATAAACTGGGGAGCCTGGATACTATAACTTTTAGAGTACAGTGCTGAAGGCTCACCGTGTAAGAGAACATGTCCTACACATCCTAGGATGCAGATGGCCCATGGTCCTCAAGGCAAGGTTCGGGTGCCACTGTTATTGGTGATCATTCATGTTATACAACTCAGAAAATACTGGATGTCCTACAATTTGATCTATTTACACAACCTATGTTTTTTCTAAATAATTGCTTTATAATAATTACTTTTTTATATTTAATAGTCACATTCACTACTTGAGCTACAATATCTCATGTAACTCATGGAAGTGAAAATCAGACTCTCTAGAATCGCTGTCACTTTTATTTTAATTTTGAGTTCCTTTGAACATTAGGAATCACCATGAAAATTGTTCAATACTTGCGGTTGCCCTACAAGGATAATTCTGTAATAAAAAATGTTGCAGTTTTAACCTTATATCCAGAGCCCAATTTGTATATACAGGCAACGAAAATTGATTCGGGTCAACCTCAGCATGAACAGGGTATGTAGGTGCTTCCCTGTGTGAGCTGATTTTTACGTCCCTTAAGCATAATGGATAATTGCCTTCTCTAGAGAGACTGCCAGGGTCTTTTTGTAACGTGGAAAGCTGCAACATTAGCAAACTCAGGTATTTTAAAGTGAGCCAATAAAAAGGTAAAGACTGTACAGAATGATAAATGGGGTTACAGAAAGTGTGCTGACAGCATTTTGGAGTAGACAACACAAACGGAGACTAACATCAGGAACACAGACCAACATCAGGACTAGGCACCAAATCAGAGCCGCAGTCTCTTTGTTGACAAATGGAATACTTTCTTCCAAAAGAACTAGGAAAAATCTTTTATGTGATTGTAATAAAACAAGTTACGGCAAAAACTCAACTATCCTTTATCAGTAAATGTTTCAGCACTGTATTCTAAAAGTTATAGTACCAGACCCCCAGTTTATGACAGTTCATTAGAATAGCTCTTGGAAGTGAATGCAGTTAGCAACATTGATCTCATCAATAAGGGGAGACTTACAAAATTTGATTTCAGGGCTGGGGATTTTGCTCAGTGAAATAAGCGCCTGCCTGGCAAGTGCAAAGTTCTGAGTTCAATTCCTGATACAAAAAAAAAAAATTAGTTTCATATATATAACACTAAGCACACATTCCCTTTCAGAATAGGTGTATGCAATTTCATAATAGGTTATATACTGTTGTATTTGTTTCCAAAGCTCAGATTCTGAAGTAATAGGGTTGACAAATAAAAAACAAAGATGTTCAAGGGCTGGGGATTTAGCTCAGTGGCACAGCTCCTGCCTGGCAAGTGCAAGGTCATGAGTTCAATTCCTGGTACCAGAAAAAGACAAAAAAAAAAAAAAAGCAAACAAGGATGTTCACCTAAATTAGAGCGTATTAAACACATTTTTAATAAATGTATATCCTATGCAGTTTTTAGATCATATAGTAATAAAAGTTACTACCAGGAATTCAAATTTCACTTTCTGTTTTGTGTTTTCACTGGCTAAATTTAGCCGCCTAGGTAGTAGTAAAACTCTCATGCACGAGACCCAAAATGAGAAAGTAAATAACTACGTAGAAGTTGCCACATTTCTATAATTCCTGTTACTTATTGCCAGCTTGCTATCTCAGTGGATCTATCATAATTTTCAGAGTGTTCTGTCATACTGTTTGGTGACTAAATGAGATAGGACGTTGTGTGTTCTAGAATGAGCGGCTAGGGCCCTGTAATTGTTGCAAAAGATTTTAATTTTTATAATCTAGTGTAATGCTTGGTAGAACATTTTCCTGTGATTTGAATGCAGATACAAGAGATAAAAACTTGTAGAAAATTGCTAATGATAATGTCTAGTATATCTGTGAATACTGAAATTCAGGCATTTGACCTAATAAGGAGTTGGTGTAGTTTTGGTCTCACCACTTGATAACTTACCGGTTCAGTGCCTGTGGAAGTATCTGGGAGTCCTGCTGTGAAACCTGGATGTTTGTGTTGGTTTATATTAGTTTCTTAGGACTGCTATCATAAAGTACTGTAGGCTGACTGGCCTACAATACCGGAAGTCATTCTGTCACAGTTTTGGAAGCTGGACATCTGAAATCCAGTTGTGGGCAGCTTTGGTGAGGATGATAGAGAATTTGCTCCTTGCCTTTTGCCAGAGACCTGGCTGTTGCTGGCAATCTTTAGTGATCCTGGATTTGTAAACACACCATTCAATGCCTGCCTCTTTCCTTATGTGCATTCTCCCCTTTGCATGTCTTTATGCCTCTCGCACGGGACACTAATTATATGAGTTTAGGGCCCACCCAACCCACTGTGACCTCATTTGAACTTAAGTACATCTGCTAAGATCCCGTTTCCTAACTAAGAAACAAGGTTACACTCACAGATATTGGGAATTAGAAATTCCGCGTATTTTTGTTGTGTTTGTATAATACAAGCAACCAGTAGGTACCCTGTAAGGATATTTTTGAAAGCCTCAAAATTATATTTTAGTAATAAAGATGCATATTTTAATAACACATCGAGTATTTTTCGCAGTTAACCATTGGAATAGAAAATGTTTGCTTTTCTTTCCTTTTGGGGGGTGGGGTACTGAGAATTGAACTCAAGATTTTGCACTTGCCAGGAAGGTGCTTATGCAACTGAGCTATATCCCCAGCCCTGAATGTTTGCTTTTAAAAACAGTATTTTCATCAGTCTTTCTAGAGAAGAATTTCAGGAACTGTTTAGGGTAACAATATTTAAGTAGAAGTACATAAGTATGGCTTTTAAACATTTTATGATTTGAGTGGCAGATAACTTTTGGAGTCTAAAGTTCCCTATGTTTCAAGGAAAAAGTAAGCAGAGAAAAGCAGTAATAAAAATATTTTTTTCTTCTAACTTACCATGTTTGTGGGCCTTTACCGCTGTATTTTGAGCTACTTCATTATTTGTAAAGTACCATTCAATTTTCAATTGTATGAGCAGTGTTTGCTAAGCAATTATGCAAATTTTCCTTCTTAGTGGGAGATGAGATGAATTGAATGCTAAGATATTTTAAATCAATATTCTTGCATACAAGCCTAGTTTCTCTTCTTTTCCAAAGAAACTTCGGCAAATCCACTCAGTCAAAGCTGAATAAATGTCGGTATACAGGACCCAGAGGTACAAAATTAAGCTGGAATAGTGAGAAATGTCCTGGATTCTGAAAGACCGCATAGTTCAAATTACTCATGTACAAGTGAGGGTTAAGTAACTAACTGTAATACTGTTTTCATGCTGTAAAATTCCACATTAGTGAAATACCTGTAACAAAAATGTTCATATGTGAATGCTATTTGTTTTCCATCTCCATTTGCTCATTAAACTATTCATCTATACCAGTTAGCATAACCAGGTATATATTATAGGTCTGATTTTGCTTTTGCTTTTCTAGTAGGGGCAGTTAGAGAGGTAAGGAAGAGGTGGTTTGATTTTTGCAACTTTTTCCCTATTGAAGCGAGAAATGCCTGGATTTGGAGTGATTTAGTAATTCTAGTAATAGGAAGGAGAACTTACTGTAGAAAACATTTGGACTTATAAACCACAATCAGCAGTTTCCAGGTGATCAATAGAATAAATATGAGAACACCAGGGACACCTCTATTGTCCAATAAATGTGTACTTTCTCCACAGTGTCCTTTGTGTTGTAAAAGATAAAAAGACAGATTGTGTACACTAATTTTGATAATTTCAAGGAAAAAACTAACCCACTGAAGCAGAGGAGGTGTAGTTGGAATATAAATTCACATACTAATGCAGCTGATTTTATCGTCCTTAAAGCATAATCACAGTCAATAACTTACTCCCACGGAAGAGAAAGCTGCCTAAAATACAAGCCACCCCGCTCAGCAAGGATGCAGGCATGAGGTCAGCGGTGAGCAACACCCACAAGATGGTGAGACAGTTTCTCTCCTCTTCATGAAGAAACATGAGACTCACACCACTCCCTATACACCGAAATCAAATAATCTCAATAGCCAGGGTGTGATTTATGGAAATGTTTCCCAATCACCTGCAATTTTTACCCTCAGAATAGCAAAATGTAGCTCTTTGACAAAGGGTGTCACATTTTTCAGAACACTTCGGCATTAAGTAGGGATATCTTCAAATCTCTATTCAGTGATATTTATGGAAATTCATATGTATTTGTCAGCGGATGAAGTGTCTAAAGACAATTTTGCTCACTTTGGTAATATGTAGGTCAACATCTAAAGAAAATGCTCACTCTAAACAGCATGTCTTTTTAGAACAAGGCAAGAAATGATTTATTTTCAGATGTTCATTGAAGTAATCACAGGAGATTTTATTTGGGCCAACTTGCATTTTGCTGAGTACTCTCTATGTCAGAAAAAGTCAAACATCTGATGTTGTGTTGCTCACAAAGCAGAGAGGGAGGGAAGTGCTAAATAGTCAGTCTAAAGACATTGCGGCCAGAGTTGTGTGAGTTTGCCCTGGAAGCATGTGGAGAGGGTGATCAGCCACGCACACCTGCAAAGACGGTGATGTTTTTCAAGGAGACACAGTGAAATCTAGGTGTACGAGCTGTGTAGGATTTAGATATGGGGCGGGATATTCCAGCAGAAAGAAACATCTCAAAAAAATTAACAGAGTAATAATATGGATCGAAGTAGAATGAAATTGTAATCTGATGAGATCAACCAAGCCACAAAGCTGTAGAGTGGGATAACCAAGAGGGCAGGGAAACTGGTGTGATTTCCAAGTGACTTTCACCTGTATTAATCATGCAGTAGGGAGTCTTAATGTGTGCTCTGAACAGTGAAAGTCATACTTACTAGTTTTTGTTATGTTGCTTTGTTTGTGAGACACTGTTATTTCTCAGTAGTGGCAAATAAGAGCTACAGGTATGTTCATTAGTTTTACTGTGGGAATCATCTCCCAAGATATACATATATAGACACATCATCTTGTAAGCTAGCCACAAATACACACAAATTTCATTTGTTCTTGTAGCTCAATGAGTTGGAAAAGCAACCAACCCCCCAAAAAGAGAAACAGTAGCATTCCTAATTCTTCTTTATAGCAAAAGACTTATTAACTAGCAGGACCAAAAAACAACCACACATTCTGTTTTATGACTTTGAGGAAATTCACAGCTTTCTGTCCTTTTAGATACTCTAACAAGATCTGAAATTAAAGGCTTATTTGACCATATTTCAGTAGCAATATTTGTCTATAAGTAGGATTCGATTCAGGCTGCAAAATCTCTGTGAGCAGCTTCCTTCCCCTGGAACAGTCACCCAGAACTGGGCGATCATTCTCAGTGGAAAAGTATTTGGTAAAAACTATCAGGCTTTGATTTCCTAAACTCTGCACAGTAAAGAGTACTGATGTGTACTCATGGTTACAAGACTATCCACATAGCTTGAGTAGCATTCATTCCGCCAAGGACAGACTGTTTCTATCATTCCGTGTTCAGATGAATTCTCTGATGCTGTCAGAGAAGAGAGCGCTAGCAGAACTGTCTCATCCAGAAAGGTGGCTGTGGATTAGTCTTTCAATTTTTCACTCACCTAACCTCAGGACAGCAGACGTGTTCAGCATTAGCGCTTCTCCGAGGGCAGCAGCACTAGCGAAAAGTTATAAACCCCTAGCTCATCCATGTCCAGTATGCATTTGAGACAAAAGGATGTTAAACTTAAATGTAAGCATTCACACAGTGAGTCTCAAATATAACTTCTGTTTACCAGATTTGAGTTCCTGAAAGGGGATAGGGAAGACAAAGTGGGAACATCCAACTGGGAAGGGCAGGCGGTTGCACCAGCGCCAGCGAGGTCACTGCAGATTTCAGTCATTTGTATGAAGACAGAAGAGGAACTTTAGAGAAAAATTTATTTGTATTGTTGCATCAGACTCCAAAAATAAGTACAAGTTGTGTTGAAGAGTTACTAGTATGAGGGCACAATTACAAATATACACACATCTATATGCATTACCTTTACACATGCATACAAGCAGTAGTCACAAAATACAGTAAATATTTGCATTTAAAAAATAACTATATATATCAAAGATCATATCTAGAAATTTTTTTTTTTTTTTTTGGTTTTTCTCCGGTACCGGGAACCAAACTCATGACCTTGCACTTGCCAGGCAGGCGCTTTGCCGCTGAGCTAAATCTCCAGCCCCTAATATCTAGAATTATTACCCCTTCTAATGATTCTGTCTGAAGCCGCATTGCACCAGTTTTGTTGTTCTTACCTGTGTATGGTTTGCGTCTATTTTCTTTGCAAAATGTGAGAGAACTCAGGTCTTCACTCTTCCTTGAAAAACTCTTCACCTTGAAAATAAAGAATGGACACCTAATTGTAATCTAATCAACACTGTAATATATTTTGACCAGTTGCACAGTTTAGGAAAGGGGAGGGACAGGACAACTAATTTTAAATGCTAATGAGTTGGTAGTTAATCAATTTTCACAATTAGATGATTAATAGCTAGGGAGTTAATCATCACCAGTCAGGCAAGAAAGGCCTCGCCCAGCTTGGTACACAATTAATTATAAGTCGGCAGCATCTTGCTATTACCTATTACTTGCAAGCAGCTATCAGGTTTCTTTTATCATCTGATGATATAATTTACAATTCTTCTTTCATCAAAGTCAAAAGAAATGTCCTAAGAATTTGAATAGGAGCGTATACAGATACCTTTTTTCTTCAGGATTGGGGTGCAATCTTATGTAACTCTTTGTTAGCTGAACGTATTGGGAAATTGAAAAGGCATTTAATACACCTAACCTATAGAACAGCACTTGTCCCCAACATTTTTGACACCAGGTGCCAGTTTCATGGAAGACAATTCTTCCACTGAGGTGGAGGAGATGGACGGTGGAAGATGATCTAGGTATTAGGTTCTCCTAAGGAGCACACAGGCTGGATTCCTCACAAATGCAGTTCATGGCAGGGTTCGTGCTCTCTGAAAATCTAAAGATAGCTAATGTGACAGGAGGCAGAGTTCAGGTGGTAATGCAGGCGTCGGAGCAGCTATCAATGCAGGTGAAACTTCACTGGATCTCTGAACGCACACCTTCTGCTGAGTTCCTAACAGGAAACTGTCCAGCATCAACAATGGCTCTGGTTCTAGGGACCCCTGGGTAGAATATTATAACAGCCTCGCCTACCTTCAGGGTGCTCAGGACACAAAATATTAGTCTACAGCTGGGGAAAATTACCTAAGATTAAAGTACCATGAAGTGTCAACTAGCTCATGCAATTTACTGAAGTGATCAAAACTTGAACTGTTCTCTACTGAACACATACCATGTTCACAGCATTGTAAATTCAAACCAGCACCATTGAAACCATTGTAGGCAGCAGACTTGTTTGAATATCTAAGCTATAAAATAAACATTTGCACTGCCTTCCCGGAAATGGTTGGTGACAAACTGAGTTTGCCTTGTCTTTCCTTGCTCTGATAAAAATTATTGGCTCGGTAACTAAATTTGACATTAAATATCACATTTAATTTCATTTTCCTTTAACTGATTTATATTCCCCTTGTTTTTGCAGCTGGAAGTGAGCCCTGTAAATCTTGCACAACTTTTGTAATTGCACCTTGCATCTCATAATATTGTGTGCATTCAAGAAATAACTATCATTTAACTGAAGAGAACTGAAATTGTGACATTTTCTTTCAATAGATTGGCAAGCTTGGAATAGCAAAATGTGGCCTGCAGTGTTGAGCTTTATCATCTCTGCCATCTGAACTTCTGTCAAAGAATTGATACTGGGACCATGTCAGGGATGCAGTGCATGATTTCTCTTTTCATATAAATAATGAGGAAAAAAGCTATTGCAAACAAAGTAGGAAATTGTATTTCTAAAACTTGTAATTATTTGCTTAAGCACTAGGGCAAAGTAGGTTAAATATCTTGATTGTATTTTTTTAAACTTCTCTTAGCCAAGCAGAACATGGGAATAGTGTCTGAGTCCTTAAATACTGCACTTGCATTGTCTAACTGGGGGTAAAACCATGAATTTTCACTTCATTGGAATTGTTTCTCTAAGCCATTTCAAGCTGAAGATTGTAGCTCGTCACCTTCACTGAAGCCACTAAAGCAAACTGACCCAGGCTGATCTTACTGTCTTGGAAATGAACCGTGTTGCAGTGGAGGTCTATTATGACTCTGGAAAAAATAAAGTCCAAGCTGCTGGACACTATGCAGTAATACTAGTAGTGCCTCATTTATAAAGATACATAAAAGACCAAAATGGACTTCCTGGTTCTTGCCTTATATATTTCCCATTTTTCTTAACCTTCGGGCTTTTTTCTGTGTAATGATGACTGAATTGACTTTTCCACCTCTCCTAAAATTTCATAGCTCTGCATCAATAATACAAACACCTGGAATATCTTCGTTTTCATTGGGAATTTATTTTTCACTGTCTTAACTTTAATCACCACCAAACGTGTTTTCTGAGGTAATTTCACCACGCTTCCTGAAAACATTTCCTTGGAATTTCCATTACACTGAAATAGACTAAAACCCCTAGTTCTCCCCACAGTTAGGAAATCCGGATTCCTTCTGAGGGTCCTCGCAGTGCCCCCACACCTTTGTTCACAGCAGTCCCACTACACTTGCCTTCATTGTTCTAACTCAAAAGCTGATTCTTAACTTTGGAGATCTCCAGTGTTGCTGTATACTTTGACTGAAAAGTTCCGTTGCCTAAGTTCTGTAACAGGAGGGTAGGGGGCTAGAACTAGGGGTTTCTCCTGGCCAAAGCCCCGTTCCTCAGGTTCTTGCCTCTACCATGGCGAGACATGCAAAAGCCAGGCAAGGCTGACTCAAAACCAGAGATCTCCCAGGTGGAAAATGGAAAAGTCAGGTCCAGGAAGGATGATGAACTCAGAAAATGAAAGCAGTGTGAAGCAGTTTTATTTGTAAGATAACGAAGGTGAAGAGAAAGCTGCCATGCAGCAGGTTGAGCCCACCCAGCTTCTGAACAGAAGAAGGTATTTTTATAGGGGTTTTAAGCCCAGCAGTCTTAGCCTTTGTAGCTGGGGTGAGCTGTTGCTAAGATGGACCAAGGGCAGTGCAGTTTTAGGGGATTTCTAATGTAGGAAAACTGGTGTCTAAGAATAATCCTGCTACATCTGCAGAGGTTTCATGAAAGGCAATTTCTAGTAAGCGGGTGATCATTTCTGTACCTGTCTGCTCTGTCAGCTACTTATGTCCCTGCCTATTTCCCCTTTCCACTCTCCCTACATTTCCTATCCTCCCTAGCTTCAATTTCCAGTTGTACTTTAACAGTGAGGCTTTTCCTGATCCTCCTATTTTACTAGAAGCCTTCCTTCTTGACCTTCTTTCTGTTTTAATCTAGCTGTTCCTCATTCCTAACTACCTAGTTATTACTACGTATGGGATCCCATGATTTCTTTCCATGTTTTCTTACATCTTTCCTGCCTACAGTGTCAATATTTGATTACCGGGGCCCTCTATATTCCGTTAACAACTTGTGGCCTCAGGATCAAGGATGATGCCTGGCATATGGGACCTCAATAGAAGTTTCTGGAAAAATGAGTGATTAACTAGGTTTGTCCAAACCAAAAGTGAGCTGCATATGGCTCCTGACAGTTCATAATGTGACTCCACAAAACTGTAAACTTTGATCATTATCATGTGATTTTTAATGATATTTTTCATGACTGCGTGAATTCATGAGTGCACACAAGCATACATGGTAGAGAGGGCAACAGAATACTGTGTAGGGAGGCCTCAGGGCAGGTGTGATGCTGCTTCCTGAGCCCCCCGCATGGTCGGTTGAGTTGAAACCCCACATATTGGACATTACACCACAGGCTTTTGTGGTACGTGGTGAGTGAAACTCGGGAGTTACTGGTTATAGCATTTCACTCCTCCTACCCATGTGTTGCGCCTAAAGAGACAGGTATTTATTGTTATGCAGCAGACATATACCTTTTCTTAGTTAGTTCTTACATTTGGCTTTGCTGTGTTATTCATAAACTAATTTAATAAGTTAAAAGAGTTAGAAATGTGGTGAACGATATCAAAAAGGAAGATTTGTTGCTTCGTTACTTTCATAATCAACTATGCACGTACACCTCGTTTAACGATGTGCTTATTTAACGACGTGCACCTTTCAGACTTATGATCCACAGCTCAGACTTTCAACGCTACCTGCATTAGATTTACAAGGCAGCATGTGAGCAGCGGTGCAGCCTTACAATCGCTCCTTTTACAGCGCAGAGCTGTCATTTTTGCTGATTGTCCTGCGCAGTACAGTAGTGTAGCTTTATGTTCTGTTATTCATTACAGCATTGCATGTAAGAGTTCTTCAAATAGAAGCAAAGTCATCAAGCTGGAGTTTCCTTTGACCCTTTCTTCGTTCTGAGGATTGTAATCTACATACAGTGAACAAATCCTCATTAGGTTCCTGTTCATTTAATGACCTAGTCACAGGAGTGCACCATTAAACCCAGTTGTATAAATGCAACTCAGTCATTTAACAAGGAATATCTATATTATATTTTTTACATGTATATCTCATATATATATATATATATATATATGATATACATATATACATACATGAAAGTATAGCTCCTATTGAACTCCTTCTCTGCCAGGCATCATCCTTGGCCCAAGATACTTCCTCCTTACTCTTGCAGCCCAGGGAAGCCAAAAAGCTGGATGCTACGACCAAAGCCATTCCGTGAATAGAAATTTCCGACTCTTTTTCACTAACTTAACTCATTGCTACTCGCATTTTGTGGTTTCATTTGAATCACTAATGATGTGTTTACAGTCCTAATGATGCCTCCCATGCCTTATTTTTAAGACAATTAGCATGTTGATGAGAAATAATCATTTTTTTTGTTTTACTTTCAGTGAATGAAACTTTGGCTTACTTTGAAAGAAATTTGCCAACCACAGAACACAAACTATGAATGCTAAAATTTCAGAAGTCCAGTGTTTATTGCGCTCCTATAAACCCATGACATTTTGCAGCTTGAAGTGACTTGAGAGAATATATACCACAAAATTTTATTTTACAGATGAGAAAACTGAGTGTCAAGTGGGTTCAATGATTTACTAAAGGTCGAGTCACTAGTGAATACCAAGTGAAATGGAACTCAAAGTCCACTAAGCCCTTATGGGTTCGTGAGGTACAAGGACCGTCACGGTATCTAAGTTAGGAAACCAACGTGGGGGATGGATAGGAGACGCTAGTTTCTTGCAGTGCCGCTGGGTGACGTGTTAGGAACACAGGACAGAGCTGCTACCAGAGTTGCCGGGCACTGGTACAGGTTCTAGTAACGTGTAATCACATGAAAACACACCACTCTTTTTAGCCCACACCAAGGTGTTACTTGCATTGTTTATGGAAAATTTAGGAAAAGAGCCAGATTCAAAGACTGTGGGTTATAAGTTGGTTTCTGTGCGGGGTGACAGGTCCCGGAAACAAGGTGCAGCAGATGAAAGGAAAAACAAGGGACACAAAGTTATGGGATCAGGGCGCTGCAGCCTCTAAGACTGAAGCCTCTTTTACAATTTCTTTAGCCTTTTCTTGAGATTCTCACAAAAAGCAGGCACAGGGGAAATGGGAGGAATCATTAACAGGACTAGCGAGGGCAGAGCAGCTTCATTATCACAGGAGCTGAACTTTTACATAGTTGGCCAACAAGTCATCATTCCTTCGGACATATCTCAGCAAACCATCTAGTGCTGTCCCGGTGGCTTTCCACAGGGACTAAGGTCCTGCTTTCATTTCCCTTCACACTAATGCTTTGCTAGGCTTCCTCCAGAAACAAACAATCATATGGCTCGGTCTGGCTCAAAGTCCCACGTAGGTAATGCATTGAAAGGTAAACCGTAGAATGAACTTCTCTACAAAAGACCCGGGCATTACAGATGAGAGTGAATGAAGAAATCTTTCATAAAGCCAAAAGCTCTGCAGGTCTTGGCTACAAGTCACAATGTCAGATTGGCAGCCTGAAAATAAGTACCTTTAGTCAAAGAAAGGTTGAAAATCCTGAGAACTTCCAAGAGATTTAAAGTAGACAGCAAAGATAGATGTGGATTAGTAAAGTAGAAAACTCTATGTATGCCTCATATTTCAATTCTTTTTCATATTTTTGAAAAGTTCCTTCTGGGTAGAGGTTCTGTTCTGCTTACCATTGAAATCTATCACACAGCACAGTACTTGGAATCCAGAAAGCATACATAGCGTTAAACATGTATGTGTATTTCTTAGTTTTTATTTTTCAGTTGTTATCTACTAGTTGATAAGAATCAGATTTTATTTTTTCTTCAATATACCTGAGCACCCAATATTTTAGAAACCGCTGTGATACTTGGTGCTCACCTCTCACCCCAAATTGCACATTTCTTTCGAGTGAGCACCTATTATACCCTAGGACAGAGAGGGGGAAACTTTTAGAGACCTAGTGCCCAAACTGCAACACTCTACCCCCCCCCAAAATAACCCAACTCATACATTAACACCTCTTGTTTTAAAAGAAAAACACAGTAACATGAGTCATAGGGAATTAATCTGTAGTTGCAGACCTACTACAACAGCCAAAAAGGCTCAAAAAACTCCATGGCTGGTTCTTGTGAACTTTTGACCATCAGCATTTCAACAAAGGGAGATTTCAAAACAGTTTCGTGGTTGACTCAAATTTGTTTTAGTAAATTTCCAGTGGTATAAATGTTATGGTTTTGATCCCATAGAAAGCTCATATGATTTCTATTGGAGCACTGATAACAAAAAAGTTCATTACACCAAAAATGTGCTCTCCACACATCCTACAATGGTTTTCCTTTTATATGTTTTGACTTTGTTTCAACTTTCAAGTTCAACTTCCAGTTCAGTCAAACTCAGAATTTATCATGGATTCCAGGACTCTAAACAATAAAGCAGGCAAGAAAATTGTTTATTTCCAACCCAGTTTTTCTCTGTTGCTAGAATGGTGGTGTCTGATATTCATGGTTGTATATGTAATTCTATGGCTTTTGTAAATGAGGATGGTAACTTCAGTGTGTGTATAATATAAAGGTAGCCCACAGTCTTCCTCAGATGATTTTGAAACAGCATCTAAAATTGATTTGAGGTCATACATTAAAAAGAAATATTTGCGATATATAAAAGAAAAATGTATATTTTCAGAAGTTGACATTTTTATCAGGTAAACTACAGCACACTAATAAATAAACATAAATTATTAATGGAAATGTTCTTAAGTAAGATTAGGAATGGGGAATTCTATTGTAGCAAAAAATGTCTCTGATAAACTACATAGTCTAGTTTTCTTAATAGCTAGTTGGTCAACAACCCACAGCATGTAGATATTTATTCAGTCTAAGAGCAAGGGATTCTTGATATTTAGTAAATTGAATTGTGAGTGCTATAATGCTTACCAATATGAATTTTGACGTATTGGCTATCAAAATAAATGTTTATGAAAGCAATAAAAATGCTATTATGTGGGAAAAATATCTATTCCTTTTTTTTTTTTTTTTTTTATTTTAAGGATAAAAGGAGGGAAACATTAACAGACATACAACATTTTACAACATATCACAAGTACAATACAGACAATACAGAGTTCCAAACAAAGTGGTAGGGAATTAACAATGGTGGTTGTATTACATATTGATATCTTCAAAGTGGCTTCTCATGAAAACAGATATAGACATGCAATACTGGTCAACCAAAGACTCATTGACAGTTTCTTTCAGCATAGAAACAGCAGATAGAAGAACAACCATGTTATCTATCCTGTATATACATACATACAAAATTTCTCCTTCTTTCCCTTCTCTTTTCCCACATCCCAGAAGCCCTTTACTCTTCGGTGGTTTCCTATCATTTCACAGTGTCTATCATACCTCCGAGTTTAACTTAACTCTTTCAAGTTTTACACTAGTGACACAATGCGGTGCTTGCACATGTATGTTTGATTTATTTCACTTATGAGTATGGTCTCTAGTTGTGACCATTTAAATATAAAGGCCTCGAGTTTATCTTTCTTTACAGCTGAGTAATATTCCATTATATAAAAGTACCATAATTTTCTTATCCAATCCTCGGTGGATGGACATTTGGGTTGCTTCCACATTTTAGCAATTACAAATTGTGCTGCTATGAACATAGTCTATTCCTTTACATCTTTATTTTTGTTCCTTTTATAATTTGCTTTTTATCATTTGCATTATTTTAGTACATTCAATATGTAAGACTCCACCAGAAAAAATTTATACATTTAAACTCATTTTTAAATTTAAATATTTAACTCTACTTTAAAATCTATGTTTAGTTTTTGAAATTAATCTGACTACTTCATTTGAGTCTAAAAGAACTAGTGAATTTCCATGGCATTTACTTAGTTTTATTTTGTTTTTTGTACATGAATGAATAGTCATATTATTGTAGCTAGGAAAGGTGTTTAGTTGCTTACTTGTGTAGGAATATCCAGGACTGTGAGAGATAGAGAGACAGAGAAACAGACACAGAGAGACAGACAGGGACAGAGAGACAGAGACAGAAAGACAGAGAGACAGAGAGACACAGACAGAGAGAGACAGAAAGAGAGAGACAGAGACAGAGAGAATGGGAGGGAAGGAGGAGAAGGAGAGCTAGGGAGAGGAGAAGGAGGACAGGAAGAAGGGGGACAAGGGGAGGAGGTAGAGAGATGGAGAGGGACAGAGAGAGAAAGACAGGGAGGAGAGAAGCGAGAAGGAAGAGGGAAGCAGGGAGAAAGAGGAGGAGAGGAAGGAGAAATCAGATAAGAGTTGTAAAGAGACCAGGGAAGCAAAATCCTGAGTCTGAGCTAAGCAACACGGGTAAGTGAAGTTAAGGGGGAGAGTCTTCCATTCCCAGTGTGTTTTGATCATGTCCACTGCCTAAGAGTTTTATAGTTCTTTTATTTTTTGTTGTTGAATGTGCAAGTATAAAACTTCATCCTTTCGTGCTTTCTTCTTTTACTATTTAACTCTTAGATTTTGGCTATTTTTTTTTTTTTTTTTTTTTTGTCTTTTTGGGACAGGGTCTCACTATGCAGTTCAGGTTGACCTTGAGCTCACTTTGAAGCCCAGGCTGGTCTCGAACTTGCAACTATCCTCCTGCCTCAGCCTTCCAAGTGCTGGGATTACAGGAATGCACCACCATGCCCAACAAATATTATTGACTTTTTTTTTTTCCGTTACAGGGAATCGAACTCACGACTTTGCGCTAGCCAGGCAGGCACTGTGCCGCTGAGCTAAATCCCCAGCCCCTGGCTATAATTTTAATTTGAACTTCTTATAGTTACTGATTTGGGCTGAATTTTTATGTCAGTTTCTTACAGTAATTGAGACACTTCAAGTATGCCTTTCCCTGCTCTGCTTAAAATAATAATATCAACAACAATAATAATTAATAACAAAAATAACGACTAAAGACACTGGTATTCTGTATCCATAATTTTAAGCAGTGGAATAAAAGAAAGTGATTTTTCTATTATGCAGTAGCACTAAACACAAGCCAGGTAGCTTTGCAACAGTAGGTAACAGAAATCTGTTCCAGGATCTCTGTGGAAGGGGTGGACAGTGGCCACTCAGGGACCTTCATCCACTGCCCTACTAAGTGCATCAAGCAAAAATAAAGATGGAGGCAAATTTGTTTTCCTTCTATTTTATCATCATCCAGGAAAAATATAAGTATTCCTGCTTTGTGAGGCTGGACATAGAGCTATCCACCTGCTAAACTCCCACCTCTTCCATTTATATTCTTTTAACATCAGCTAAGCATCCGTTCTGCTGAGAAAAGGTAAAAGAGTGGATGCATCCAGTAATAGATGAACAATGATAACAACTGTGACAGCAACTAATATTTAATGCTGACTGTAGGCCAAGCCTAGAGCCCCCTGGGGCTGTTAGAAAAGCATCAGTCTCTCAGGCAGCACACAAATACCGATACCCAAAATGCTCACCCCCTGGGAGGTGATCTGACATGTATTTGCCATGCAATTTCAAAGCTATGGATGATTGATCAAAAGAAGGGAACCCTTCTCTGGGAAAATGTCTTCACATGAAAATATGGAATCTTAAAACTTTTCTAAAATATATCAGGAGTTAACCTAATGCTAGTGACAGGAAGAGAAAAACATGAAAGTCTTGAGTTTCCTGTAAAGAAATGCCACATAGTAACAGAAAAATAGTGTAAATTGTACCTGAATATATTAAGTGTTCACTAACCCAGGTCAAAATCTGTAAGTATGAATACAAGCAGCACAGAAAGTTAATTTATGTGATGTTCTAGAGCTGGCATCAGCTTACATTAAATGCAGACAAAACAGGCTTCGTCCTGCATAAATCAACATGCCCTATGCTAAGAGAACATCCTGTATCAATTAAAATGTGGTGTGGCATAAAGGTAAAAAGCTCAGGACCAGTATTTATTATCCTAGACAATAATATGAGGAGCTAAGGAACGTTAAATATTAATGATGTTGCTTGAAATAGAACAAAAGAAGTTCAGTTGTACTCTGGAATTCTGAAACTCTGTCATTAGTGATGCTGTAATATGCATAATATCCGCTCCTCAAGGAGTCTCAATATGTTTTCCAAAATTAAAGCTCAGCGTGTCCAAACGAATTTTCCCCAGTCTCATAATTTTGTGTAATGGTGCTATCTTTCACCTCTCTTTTCACAGAATCTATTTTTACTTTCAGAAGAAGTAGAGGGTGTGAATATTGTAGATGCAGCTAAATGGACTGAGAAAGAAACCCAGATGTTTAACCATGAAATCTAAATTTGAAACAGTCTTTTGGAAATACATTGAAATGTTTCCAAAATATCATGAAGATCAAAACAAATTGCTATTGAAATGACCTTCCCTGGAAGCAGCGTAGACAGTTTGAAATTATATGGAAGTACTTATCTTTCTTTTTAATTTATTTAACTTTAGTATGAGGTGATCAATAAAAATTTGAGGTTTATCATTTTTAGCAAAACGGCTAGGAAACAAAATTCTAGATCAAAACTTTTAAGAAACGTAGAAATATATACGTTTATGTTTATTTTGTGGCAATGCATGATATCAACATTTTAACACTGCTCTTCCATATATATGCTTTTAAGCTAATAGAGTGTTGTTGGAAAAAAACTGCCTGCATTAGTTCCCACTTATGATTCTTTACAGTCATCATTAAATTAACTGCCACTGGTTTATTGATTTCAAAATACAACAAAGCTGATAGAACAAGATTAATTATAAAACGTGTTGGAACTTTCCGAAAGTTTCACTCAAGAAATAGATCAATAATTGTTGCACAATCAGCTATGCTGGGTAATATGTAGCAAATAAATTGAAAAATATTTTAAACATGTGGAAACCAAAAATAAATAAATAAGCAAATAACCCAAGGTCATTGGCAAGCAGTGGGATGGATATCAGGATGTGACGGCACAACTGTGGTTATGTTTGGAAACTTAAAAACTTTCAAAGAGGGTTGCAAGAAAGACTAGCGGAGCGTGTTTGTTTTATGCTTTTGAAGTATACTCAGACATGGCCATGAGCATTTAATATTTAGTGGGGTTAAAGCCTTCCCTGTCTGTTTGAAAGCTACAAGAAAATTGTAAGAGAAGAACTATTGTTAGTCTCTTCTCTTTCATGGAGATACAGAGGAAAAGAGATATTAGTAACTTGACTGTTAATTATTGCTTGTAATGGGCAGAGCTAGTGGGCAGAATACAGTAACCGTATCCCAGGTCCTTGGCCCTCAGTGGACTAAGTTGCATGGTTGCCCAGGACACGTTAGAGTTGTAAGCATGGTGGGGGTCAACAGGATAGCACAGTAGAATTGAAAGCCGGAAGAGAAATCCAATGCTCCACTTGAAGAAATGAATGACTGAGACCCATTGTAGGTATCATAAGTTCTTCATAAACTGGGTCATCTGAGTTTTCTTAGTCACCTTCTCATTGCTGAGACACAGTACCAAACATGTGCACCTTGTAGGAGGAGAGTTTATTTTTGTTTATGTTTCGGTCCATGGTCAGCTGGCTCCAAGCCGAGATGGCGTGGCAGAAGGATGTGCTGGGGGGCAGCTGCTTACCACATGTAGAACAGGAAGCAGAGGGAGTGTAGGGAGGAGATGCAAATCCTTCCAGGCCACACCTCCAGAAAAACCACCTCTCTGACCACACCTCATCTCCTAAGGAGTGAGCTATGAGCACCTAAACGCAGTCAGCTTCTAAATGCCCCACCTCTGCCAACATAAGGCTCCTTGAGGATAGCTAGATGTAGCATAATAGGAGTATAATCATAGCATACTTATAATGTGGATAGCATATGACTTCTTAAATGATAAATTCTTAGGAAATATATATTATGTGTAAGTATAAATTTAAAACAATAAATATATCATATATATATATATATATATATATATATATATATCATATATGCCATATAACTTTTCTTCAGGTATATTAAGGAGGGCCAGTAGAGGGAGCTTTTAACCATGAGTTCACAACCTATTACAATCAATCCAATAATGTGAAATGGAAAGTAAAATGATCTTACATATGAGTGGAATGAACGTGAAAATGTAAGGGATTTTTAAAGATATGTTAAAATCTTTGTTTTTCTAAGTTACGTTAGAGATCAATTGCAAGATGTCTTTGACTCCTTATAATGTACGCGCTGCTGTGTTGGGTGTTAGGCGCTACAGGAGAATTGCAAAGATGGACACATAGATGATACGTTCATACTTCACTTGAGAAGAGTTTTTGGCATATTGGAAACATAACGGGTAAATGTATTTTATAGATTACGGTGTATTATCAATAAAGGTGGCAGAAAGGGAAAGATAAGCAAACAAGACACGGAACAGGGCACAGACTCTTAGCTCTATAAAGACAAGAGGTAGGGATACTTGGGGAAGAGGCTGAAGATAATTTTCAATACAAAAGATTTCTTGAGCAAAATCTTTGGTATAGGAATAAAGACAGAAGGGCAGAACTCATCTATGTAGAAGCAAAGCTCAGTGTTTACCTGGGGAGAGAAAACATGAAACCAAGCATCGCACCAGAGCTGAAAGAGACGTGAAAAGTGGCAGGAAGCCAGAACACCCTCTACAGTAGGCAGCAAGGGAAATGGAGAGGGTACAGGAGGACAGGTTGGAGGACAGTAAGAAAACATAAGCGGTTGGAAGGAGGAAGCCCTATCAGAGGCACTAGCTGCAATCCAAAGCATGACATCATTCACTTACTTGAAGTGTTGATCTGTGTTTCTGTATAATAAACCCTGCTTACTGGACAACTATTACAGAATGCAGTGATAATACCAATAATAATTGTGTGCTTTCATCCTGTGGCTTCTCCCATTAGACCACCCTAAAAAGATTTCCACTAGCGTTGGCAGTAGTCCAACAGCCAGTGTGTCGAAATTTTGTCCATCTGCCTTTATTTCCACGGTTTAGTGACTGCCTATTTTGAAGTTTTTGTTCTTTTTCTTTATTTTTCCAAAATCTAAATAAATAGCATTTATTTCCCTAAAGTAACAGGTGGATATAATATGAATAGATGGCCAGTGTAATTTCCTATTACACTTGCATTATCTTTTGGAAGTAGTTTTGCATACTCCATCCCCAGCAACTGGCCACCAGCATATTCACCCTTAACCTTCACAACTCATAGAAGAAGAGACAAGACTAATCAGATCATAAAGTGCACATGGTAACTTGTGGAAAGTGGTAAGGTTAAAATGATAATTTGGGGTCTTCACTGCTAGACCTAAGTGTAATAATGAGTCACTGTAAAGTATGCAGTAGAAGCTGATACTGTTAGGTCAACACTTTAGGAAGATTAGTATGAGGTTGCCCTTTGGGCAGACTGAAGAGAAGAAAATTAGCAATGGAGAGCATAATCAGATCTGCAGTGATATAAGTGGGGATTGATTTCAGTGGGAATGAACAAAAGGCGTTAAGTAGATAATCAGAGAAGAATAAAAGTTGGTGATTTGGTCAATGTAAGGAGCAGAGGAAATGGCATCAGTGCAGATGGATACATGGAGTATAAATCACTATTACTGTGGGGAGAATATTCAAAAAGAGACCTGGTATTTGGTTTATGACTGTGCTTTTCTTTTAAGTGCTGGTGGGTGATACAAGCATATACACAGATATTTCATAGACATTTTTCACATTGTCATAATATGAAGACGTAGACCTCATAATGTGGACTTAACATTCTCATTGTTGAATACCATTTCATTTTGTAAAATATAGAAATCATATGATAGACTGTAGAAAGGTAATTATTTTCAGAAAATTATTGGAATGAAAATAGGGAATCTCTGTTTCTTTTCAGACATCTGTGTGGAAACCCTGGTATGAATTTTGTGTTACTTCTGTTTTGATACCGTGGTCTCCTGTCAACTTTGACATAGTGGAATGGATTAGTAAAGAAAAATAGTTGTGAATTAGAGTTAAAGTTTCCCCTTTCCAATTATCATGTCAGAGTCCAGAGGACATGAAAATAAGTATACTATGACATGAGACCTGACAAGATTGCAAATCCATCCCCATTAGAAATAAACCATCAATGGACCTCATAAAAGAAGTATCAGGTGACTTTTTTACTTATTATATTATATACTTAATTATATTCCTGTATACCACAGAGTATCTGTCATACTCTGAATTTATTTTTAAGAGTATACAGTACCATAAAGATCAGATCAACTTATACATGCATGTTTTATATATAACTAAACAGTCACCCATTTAGGAAACTATTTTAAACTACTATTTTCTGCTGTCATGTCTTTTCATTGACAGTTGATTAAAATACATGTCTAAGCATTTGTGTGTAGGTCATAAACATCCATGGCATAAGCCTCTCGGTAAAGTCATATGAATAAAATTATAATACAACAAGTCATGGCCTTCAGTTGCTACTGCTAATGGATATACCCATGAAGTAGACCTGGAAGTTTTGGTTTATTTGCTCTAGAACACTAGAAATCACAGTAACAAAATATTTATTTGAAGAGCATAATGATTGTAGATTCATCTGATTATGTTCTTAGTAAAGAAACAACAAATCATGCTTAATTTGCTACTTAATTATATTCCTGATAACAGTATTAAGGGTTAATACATTTCTGCTGGGCTTGAACCACTGGTGGTACAGTAATGGTCCTAGCGGTTGCTTGTACTACTGCTGGTACACACAGATCTAATCACTTTTATTGGTCTTTTTACCGATGAAATTAATAAATAGGCACCTAACGGAGCAATCATGCAGATACCACCAGTGGTTCAAGCAACCCAGCAGTAAAACATATGAATTACAACCTCAACCTGAACATGTTAACGTGGATTTAAAAATTTGCCTCTTCTTTGCAAGCGTTCTCAGTGCTAGTCATGGAGAATTAGTTCTTACGTGTGTCAAGTGATATTTCAAGAGCATTTATTTATTTATTTATTTATTGCCTTTTTGAGACAGGGTCTCGCTATGCAGTTCAGGCTGGCCTTGAACTCACTTTGTAGCCCAGGCTGTTCTCACACTGCTGACGATCTTCCTGCCTCAGCCTCCTGAGTGCTGGGATTACAAGAGTGCACTAGGCCTGGCTTTTCAGATCATTCAGTTTATCATATTTTGATTATCACAACACCACATTTACTTTGATGTCATTAAAGATCATAGAAAAGGAAACTAAGGCAATGCAGAGCTAAGTGACATGCCCGGGTGACTGAATTAAAATTTCCACATAAGCTGCATCATGTAGTATCTTCATCGGCTTAAAGTCCATTGAGAGCTGCAGGCCTTGCCTTGCTGAGGTTTCTCTCATAAAAGAGGAGAAACAGGAGTTGATGTTGGTCCGTACATTCGGCCACCCACCAAATAGCAAAGGATACGCGGGTCTTGGAAAAGACTCTTTAATCAAACATATGTGGTTTCAATAATTATGAAATCTGTTCATTAAACACTGGCAGCAAGTCATTATGAGATCATCTCCCGCCTTTTGGCTATGATCAAGTGGAGGATATCTTCTCATTAGGATAATAGGGTTCAATGAAAGACTATCTTATCATTCTCTATAAGGGAGCCGAGAGGAACTTCGTTAACCATAATCATTTAGTGACTCATTTTCTCTTTTTCAAATCTTGTTAATTCATTATTGTTTAAGGTTAACTCGTCATGCATTTAGGCATTGATCTTGACAAAATATGCTGGCCATAAAAGTTAACTTTGTGAAAGGAATTAGGAACAGTTTAAATTAATGTTGGTAAGATAATGAGTAGAAAAATGAGCAAAACTTTTTGTTTTCACTTGACTGCCTGGATGACTCTTAATTAAAGCATCAATTTTATATTTTGAATTAATTTGGTAAGTGTACTTTTCCATATATTATTTTCCCAATGTTTTCTAGGATCAATAAGGTCAGGAGAAAATTAGAAATATCTGAGTTTTATACATATGTAGGCATAATATAACTTCTACCTAAGATAACTCCTCACTATCACAATATTATTTCTATATTTTTCATAAAAATTTTACAACGATAATAATTTTACTAAAAATATTAGGACATATAGAAATGATGCTTCCTTTTTGAGTTTTTAATGTAATCCTACTAAGTATGGCAATGATTAATAACATTGTGGATTTCCTTTAAGCATTTTCCAACTTTATAAAAGTTTACACACTTGTAATTACAATTAGCTTACAACTCTCTATCCTGCTTATATCTACTTGCTGAGTTAATTTAAACTCAGAGGTATGATAGACATTGTAAAATGACAGGAAAATGCTCAAGGTTGAAGGGCAACTGGGATGTGGGAAAAGAGAAGGGAAAGAAGGAGAAATTTTGTATGTATGTATATACAGGATCGCTAACATAGTTGTTCTACTGTCTTCTATTTCTTTGCTGAAAGAAACTGTCAACGAGTCCTTGGTTGATCAGTATTGCATGTCTCTATCTGTTTTCATGAGAAACCACTTTGAAGATATCAGTATGTAATACAACAAGCATTGTTAATTTTCTACCACTTTGTTTGTAACTCTGTATTGTCTGTACTGTTCTTTTGCTATTTTGTAAAAGGTTTGTCTGTTAATGTTTTCCTCCTTTTATTTTTAAAATTAAAAAAAATCTACTTGTTATTAGATCACTTTCCATTTGAATACTTTGAAATTGTCATTTATTAATGGCTCCACTATTTCAATGATAAAATGAAATTCCACATTTCAGCCATATGTTTATTTCAATATTTTTGCTCTTATAAATAACCAGGCAATACAAAGAGGTTTTCATATGATCCTTTCCCCCATATTTAGGGTTATTCCCATAGAAAATAATCTCCAGAAGTGGCTTTTACAAATCAAAGCATATGAACATGTCTAAAGCTCTTTTTTTTTTTTTTTTTTTTTTTTTTTTTTTTTTTTTTTTTT
>NW_004955491.1:2551354-2569378 GCF_000276665.1 Chinchilla lanigera
TTTTTTGGTTTTTCTCCGGTACCAGGAACCGAACTCATGACCTTGCGCTTGCCAGGCAGGCGCTTTTGCCACTGAGCTAAATCCCCAGCCCCTAAAGCTCTTGATATACAGTGCAGCATCTTTAGAGACCTACCTGGCCCAGCTATGTAGCCCTGGAGCCCGGAACACTATGCCCTGAGCCATTGCTGAATACATCAGTACTTTTGAGAAAGTGTATTCAAGCCTGTTGCATCTGCATGCCTACCTAGGAGAAATCCCTCTTCATGCTTGAGTAATTTGCATTATTTTTAATGAATTTGCACATATATTATCTGCTTTGATGACCCGCTGGTAAGAGGGACAATACGGACATTTTGATCCCTACCTTTGCAAAATAAATGTGAGATTCAGAGGCAGGCAGGACATGATGTGCAATTAGGTCTTCTACCAGGGGCAAACAGTGGTTCCACTACAGTCTGCTTGTATATAACAGGCTCCGTTGCAGAAGGATTTGATATAAGTTGAATGACTTTTTCCCTTTCCTTTTCAGTAAATATTGGTTGTTACTTTTTGCTAAAAATAACTGATAATTAGAATTGGTTTGTTTGTTCTATAATATACACCTGAATACTCATCATCCAATTTTTCCAAGTGCTTAACACAGAAATACAACAAAATACAAAGAAAAATATAAATAACAAAATATAAAATGCAAAAAAAATTAAAGATAACATTTTTAGCAGTATATGTTTGTAGTACATGATAATTACATTCATGATAGGGAGCGTTTTTTAAAAATACAAGAAAAGGCAAAGAAGAATAACCCATTGAACTAAATTTATTAATGTTACTTACATATACTAATTGGGAAAATTCTTCATTTTGTTTCAAGTGAGCTATGTAAAAGTAAGTTCAGCATAGCAGTCCTTTCCACAAACATAGATTTCTAACAGTTTTGTCTCAGGGAATTCTTTAGATTCAAATCTTCTATTATAGTTTAGGATAAGAGTTCTTTATAAGTGTTGTGAACTCACTAAATTTTGATGAAATTGATATTTTTCAAATTAAGTATATGTCTGGTAATCTGTATCTAATGTGAATAAATGTTATGGTTTGTGTCTAGATGTAGCCCCAAAGGCTCATGCAGTCATGGGGCGGGCTTCTAGAATTTGTGATTGATTCATGATCCAATGCTGGGATTATGGGTGTGAGTGCTATATCCACCCTGGAGTGCGCACCCTGCATACAGTACAAGGGAGGGAAACGAGGCTTGCTTGCTACTCCTCCCTTTTTGCTCTTGCTGCTCTTGCTGTTTTCCACCACCATGAACTGTTGCCCTTTGTCATGTGCAACTCTGTCTTGGAGCCAGCTGATTATGGACTGAAACTCCCACAAATTGTAAGCTAAATAAACCTTTCCCTCTTGAATTTTGAACACTGGGTATTCTGTCTCAGCAATGAGCTAAAAGTAACCAAGAGAATAAGCATTAAATGATCCAATGCCCACTATAAAAGCTTGATGAGTACAACAATGTAAAAATATATTATGCTTTTCTTCCTATTTTTTTTTTAAACTGGGAAATTACCATCCTGATTTCAAAGAGGAAGCCAGTAATGTAGCTTGTCCAAGTCTATATGGCTTTTTGTATCTTGCTGAAAATTCAAAACCTATTTTATTCATCTCTGACTTTACCTTTCCTTATTCAAGTGAAAGGCAGTAAAAGAAAGAAGACAGACAAAATCGGACATCTACTAATTTCCATTCCTGTGCCTTAGGCTGCCATTTCTCTGTCACTAGTGTGAACTATGTAACTTTTTGAATATTTCATCTTAACACCGTGGAAACATGTAACATAAAGTAAATGATTTAATGGAACTGCTTAATGAGGGGTCCTTAAAAGAAGTAAACTTTATGAAAAGATAGCAATTCAGTGGCTCTATATCAAGAAGAATGGAAAATTTCTATTAAAGTTGGTAAAGATTATAAAATTAATTTATAAATTAATTCTGAGTTAGAATTAATTTATAAATAATTTGTTCTAAGTGGATATACCTCTGGTTTATAGTTGTTCATTAATACCACAGTTCAACCCTTTGACTGCAAATCACCGATAGAGTTTTTCAAAGATACTGAATCTGCTTTTAATTTTTATGATACTGTTTTGCTAATGCTGATATGTAGGGAAGGCAATGCAATGTATCAGGTATTATGAAAGGATTCATTTTCCATCTCTCATTTCTGCCCATGTATGATCTAATTATGTTGTACCTCGGTTTATGAACTCAGTTCTCTCCACGACTCTGGTCACAAACTGAACTAGAAAAGAAATGAATCCAGTCTCCCTATAAGGTGCACATTGAACCTAGCCATTAAATTTGATTTGTTTCAACTCCAATTCAGTTTGCGACCAGAATCATGGAAAGAATCAAGTTCGTGAACTGAGACACCACTGTATCAGGCATAAACAATCGTATATGCACATATGTAATGAACAACCCATACGTTATATATATGTGTGTATTTTACACATGCATCTAGATATATATATTCTTTATGTAATATATGCACATATGCATGCATATGCATACCTTATAGATACATGTGTGCTTATTAAGTTTAAAAAGAATCTGATAGTGTAAATGCTATTATATTCTACCTTCTACTGGTGAGCATAAAACTAAAGAAAGTGCTATGATAATACGAGTAGGAAGGAGCAAACTGGGACTTAGTTTCATGTGTGATTGACACTGTAACAGAAAATACTCTGCCTATACAGTGTGCTTTAGTTTCATAGTTTCCCAGATCATATTTCCGGTTGTAGTTCTGGTTGCTTCTGTCTCCTAGAAAACATCGCTCACTGTGATGCACAGCTGGTCACTATACTGCATATTACAAGAACCAGTCCCCAGCTGACAAGCCATTCTGCGCCTGTACTTCCTGCTTGCTTATCCTATATCAGCCCTAAACCGCCAGAGACCAGGGCCTGATATTTTGGGAGTGATCCTGATCAGTACCCATGGGCATAAATAAACCTACCTCCAAATCCCGGGTGTCATTTTGATGTTTCTACTGGCTGTTACACACAGAAGCTTTTATTCTTAAAAGTTACATCAAACTATGAAAATTTAAACTCATTTGTAATCTTTGATATTTCTTGCATCAGATTCAATGATGCTCCGTATATTTCACAGTATAAAATGAACAAAACAAAACAAGACAGTGAAGATCGCTATTGGTGAAATTTAGCTATTAAAATAAGATTTACAAATTTGTCATTTCTATCAGCTACCATCTAAATGTTGTTCAGGAAAGAGGATTAGAAAGAGATGCCAAATAAGAAAAGCATTTACCAAAATGTTAAGCAAGTATGATAAGCAGTATTTTACATAAATAATATTTTATATCTAAACATTTTAGATGTAAAGTGTGGATTTCAAACTTGGATTGTGTTATTCCCACCTCAACATTTAGAGAATCTGTTTAGATATCATTTCCCAACACAGACACAAAGACAACAGGTTTAGAAAATGCTCTGACACCCTCTTTGCTACTCACCCTATATCTTACCTGAACAAAAATCTTGACTTGATCCCCCCAAAATCGACAATAATTTGGTTCACTGACTACGACATGATGGGGAAAGTTATAGTGCCTCGGGGTTTGAAGATGGGTCATGGGTTCACTTTCACATTTTCTCACAGACAGTCCAGGACTGTTGACACTAAAATTCATGTAGGTGGTAGCATAAGGCAAAGGATAGCTCTGCCAGGATCTGAACAATCCCATCTGGGCCTGAGCACCTCAAGTTCCACCAACATTTCCAATATTCTGACCATTCCTCTGCCCCTTGCCCTTTGCTCACATGCCCCTTCCGTTTTGATACGTGTTGTACTCATATTTCAAAGTTAGAGAATCTGCTTACATTTCCATCCCTGCCTTATCTCCCTGTCTTGGAATTAAAGACTGTAAGATCTCAGTCATCTCAATAACCTTTGCTCTCAGCTCCTTCAGCCGCTCATCGTACAACTAACCCTTTGGGGTTTGACTACATGGCTGCTCCCTCTGTTTTTCTAACCTAGTGAAGAGAAATAAACTTATTTTTCTCATTGTTCCTATGTTTAAATGCACAGGCCTTCAATTACGCTTTACTCTGAAACTGATGAGTGCTTTAATATAAGTCCAACACGGTATGCGGGTTCCCTGTGGGCTGGGCAAGCAGCTTGCCACCAACTGCCTAGAAACATCTGTTGAAAGTTTAGGTTTGGGGCTGGGGATTTAGCTCAGCGGCACAGCGCCTGCCTGGCAAGTGCAAGGTCGTGAGTTCGATTCCCATTACCGGAAAAAAAAAAAAAAAGAAAGTTTAGGTTTTGGGGGACTATAATATGTCACAGGCTTTAAACCAGCCTTAGTAATGTCTCGCTAAAATTAGCATTACATTGTTTTTTCTTCTGACAATAGTGAGGTAGCACAAGCAGATATTTGTATAGTTATTGTATCCTTATCTGTCCTTGCCTTATTCTAAGAATCAGTTAAGTATATAGCTTACGTGTATTGGTTGAGAAATTAAATAACAGAAACTTTGTTACTTTTGCATAAAGTCTAATTGTTCTTGAAGTTGATAGTTACTTGCTTCAGCTTCCTGAGATTTAAAGATGGTGATGATAGAAATACTGAGTTATATGACTACATACTTTTACTCATTCATTGAATATTATGCTCCAAAGAATCTGTGTCCAGTGGAGAGAGAATAATTAATACTTATGTGTGTCTTCTTGGAGATAATTCACACATTACTTTATAATAGTAAAATGGTGTTTATAATTACTTTATAATAGTAAAATTGTGTTTATATTACTTTTTTCTTTTTAAAAAGGGAATAATAATAATAAAAACAATAGCAAAATACCAACAACATAGACAAAGACAAAACAAAGCAAAAATAATAAGCATGACACAGGGTTTCAGAATAAAATGATAGGAATTAACAGTGGTTGTTATATTACATATTTTTATCTTCACTGATGTGACACTAGCTTAGTCTTACAGTATTATTTTTGTTGGCCCAGATATATTAATGTGTGGAAAATAAACAATCTGAATAACTTTTTGAGTACTAGCACACTCAATAGGAATCTTACCTTTATGACAATCTACTATCAGCCTTACCTGAGAAAAGCATAAAATATTCTAATACTACAAAAAGCACCTTGTAAGTTATTAGTCATTTATCCATATAGTGTTAGAATTGGAATGTTACATGGTATGATTTGAAAGGAAATTAAGAGTATACACAGGCACAAACGTTTTGACTTTTAGTCATGCATATTTCTGGCTTTCCATTTCCTCACAAGATACGTTTGATAAAATGGTTCCTAAGTTTTTTCCCAGGTATAACATGAGCATAACTTTACATTTCTGTTTCAAAGATATTACTAAACTTTGTGTAATTACTTTCTTTTCATAGTACCAATCGGTCATAAACTGATCCTTGATTCTTGATTAGATCTAGACACTAAAGGCTGAAGCTAGATGACAGTCACAGAGGGAGTTAAAAGTCAGGAAGGTTGCCCAGAGTATCTCTTCATAGCAAGAGGGTAGTGCAACTTTTCATGTATGAAGCTGTGCAAAAATTCACTTGGCAAAGCTTCATCTCTGCCTTGTTTTGCTCAATGAGATCTATATAAATTATAGTTATTTATTAAAAATAACTGGGAAAATTATTACACAGTATAATATTTTTCCTTTTTTATTTTTTCCTTTTTTAGTAAAAATGCTATAAAAATACCCACATATATATGTACCTATATATACATATATATTATATAATTCTATAAAAATTTCCAGTGAAAATACTGATATTTTCTTCTGTCACTCAAATCATTATTCAGGAATAAAAAAATAATCTAGTAGTCTTTTCTTATAAATTATTCATTTTACCATTCATTTCAAAAATGTGTTATAGATATTTTATTAAACTTCATGTAATTTTAAAAACTAAAAGAACGGTTAATATCTGGACCCACTTTTGCATGTTTCTTGATGGGCTCTTGCATTATGTTACAAAGCTAAAGCTTTTGTATCTACAAGGTACATCAGAAGATACTAACATGTGAAGTCAATAAGAGAAGAAATACCGTACAAAATATCTGACTTTCAACATTCTGTCCTCAATTCTACACAAGCTAGACAATGATAGTGTCCTTATAAATCGTGTTGAATTTTACCTCTTACACGATACTAAAATAAATTCCTTAGAACATAAACAAGTAGAAACTTATTTGTTTCTAAATGATTGTGGAAAACATTGTCTTGATACTGAAGCAAGTTTCAAGCACATCTATCTGAAAGGATTCCATCTTACAGAATGTTTACTCACCGGCTGCCTTTATTTCTCAGCCATCATTTTTTCTATAGGATTGAGTTTACAGTTATCCACACCACTGAGAAGGTGTGCTTGAAATGAGCAGACTTTGGTAATTTCCATGTAGTTTCAAAGGTTTGATTTCTTTACAAGCACTTGATCTACAAGAAAAAAAAATAAGATTACTAATTTATTGATAGAGAGGTATGTGAGAAAAGCTCTAGCTAATTTAACGTTTATTCTTAATTTGTTTGTGGACGAGTAGATAAGTCATTTGTAAGCAGACCAAGCCCAAAGGAAGCTAGTGATTTAATTACGCCAGTTTTCCTACTTCCAACCAAGACTCAAACTTTACCCTCCCCAAAGTTGAATGCCTTTCAGTCTAAAGTTCCTTTTTTTGGTCTCAAGCTGACCACCTCTAAAAGCAGATATTCAAGGTTTTCGTTCACAGATGCTAATGCTACATTTAATTGCTATTCATCCCAGAAGCACTTTAATTTTAGTACTAAACTTGTGACAAACAGATGAAATTCTGTGTCAAATAGACCTGTTAGCATAACTAGACCTGGACTAAACAATGAAAGGAGAGATTTAAGACAAAACATTGTCCCTCCAAGGAAAAAATATCTATAAGATAAACCTTATTGGAATCTTCAGTGATGAAAACCAACCTTATTTCATGGCAAGTGTTGCTCCCCATGGAACTAGAACAAAAACACATGTCCGCTGAATACCATTTAACTTGCACACCTCATAGCATAGCTTTTATCCAAGGAGATAGAAAATGAAGCAGTGCAAGTTGTTACTTTCTTCTTTATTGAACCTGGCTAGCCGCTGTGGTAGCACTGACCTCGGCCGTGACCCTTCTGTGTGATAGCTCCATTGCTTTGCCATGGAGTCCAACAGCACCTCTGCAGTTCTTGTCAGAATTCTTGAATAAAAAAATGGACTAAGTATAGGCAAGGGTTAGAAAAGAGAGACTATTTATTCTGCCCCTGTAGTTTGGGATAGAAAGAAATCCTTTTCAGGTGACTTGTGTCTAAGAAGTGTAATTTTCAGGAAACCACACGCTGTATTCTCAAAACTATTTTCCTTTTTCTGTTTTAAAATTCACTCTAATGATGCCAAAGTTAAGGATTATTCATAATAAAATGTGCTTCGAGTCCAAAGGAAAATACGCTTCACATTTCTCGATCTTCTTAGCTGCATTATATATTGATTACACAGCAGCATTATAGAAGTAGTAAACACCAGGATTCAATCCATGGGAGTGTGTTCGGGTAGTGTTCTCCTACACTGAGGATTTTCTCAGCATCCCTAGGGTTTACGCTACTTGAAGAAGTGATTTAGATTTGGTTTGTAAACACACAAGCTCCTAGTGTAAGAGATAGGGACAAACAGATATGGTTAAAGACAAATACTTAGCATTAGTATTATTGAGTACTTTGGTGTCCATAAAAACTCTTGATGAATGGGGCACAGTACAAAATATCTGTGATTTAGATGAAATTATACGCTGAACAGGAATGGCCTCAAAAGTGAACATATAAATATATGGGCTCTTTTAAATCCAGGGAAAATATTTTCCACATAATCAATTGTGCCACTAAAAAATAAATTGTTACTGGTATACAGTGGAGTTTGAAGATGTCAGAAAACTCATATCAAAAAGAGAACGCTGTTCTGCCATGAATAAATGATGTTCCTACTTCTTTTTGCAGACTGCTGTGTCACCTCTAGGGTAGCTTGTCAAGTGCATTTTTATATTATGTTTCAAGTAACACTCACCAATAACTGGAACTTAGAAAAATGTATAAACGTGCATATTCTTAGGTACCGAACAGCGAGAAATATGGAATGTCAAGAGGGACTAATCGCAAACAAATAATTCAAATCTTTTTAGGTTAGCTTGTGACAGAGTCAGGAAGTGTATCAAGAAAATGTAGCAGTGTGCAGAATGAGTCTGTAAACTGATTTATTGAGGCATTCAAATAATACAGTGCTATTTATAGGAGACTCTGTCAAAGACATTCCTGCTTTTCCCACAGTAGAAACTAATCCTCTGGGGTATCCAGGGCTGATAGGCCCCTTGGCTTAACTAACAGATTTACTTGCCTTATTTTGCTGCATTTCCAACATAGAATAGACTTAGTAATGATAAAAAAGTGATCATTAATATGAATACAAGGTAGGCAGCTGATGGAGGGAGATTGCAAGTTTCATTGTTTGATATGCAATTTTCTCAGGTTAAATGTCGGTAAAACTCTAAGTGGATTTTCTATGGAAATAAAAAAAAGTGGAAGAAATAGTTTCATAAAATAAACATTTTCAAACATCTACTCAAATTGTCTAAATATTTAATCATGTCTTATGTTTTAAGATTAATTCATCATAAGAAATCTTCAGAATACCAAATGGTTAGCTAATTTTGTGAAGGCAACTAATTTATGATTTTACAGTATGTTTTTTGATTTTACCGTTTAGGAAGCATTTTCTTTTATGTAATTTATTTGAACTCTCTAGTAATACAGTGGTATATTTGGTAATATTTTCTTTTAGGCAGAGTTGATTACCCATAATTATCTATAGGTATCTATGCCACTCTGCCCATACATGTCCATGTCCTTTTCTTGGGACGTTTATATCTCCACCATTGCTTCTACTCATTTTATTTTTTTTTTTTTGGTTTTTCTCCGGTACCAGGAACTGAACTCACGACCTTGCGCTTGCCAGGCAGGCACTTTGCCACTGAGCTAAATCCCCAGCCCACCACCATTGCTTCTAAAACTGTGCGGAAGGTATCTTTCCATGTTTACATCCTTAGGTGGACTCTAAACTCCAATCTATCTTCTTAAACACTATTTCTATTTGCTGGTTAAAATTGCATACATTGGCTGGGCATGGTGGCACATACCTGTAATCCTAGCACTTGGAAGGCTGAGACAGGAGGATCATTGTGAGTTTGAGACCAGCCTGGGCTACAAAATGAGCTCAAGGCCAGCCTGAACTGCCCAGCAAGACCCTGTCTCCAAAAGAATATATAATAAAAAGACTATATAGTGACAAGAATGCAGGATACAGTGTGAGGTCTGCTACTTCGAATTACCAGATTTTCTATGATTCTCCTCTCCATCTCTTTCTGTTCTTTAGCATGTTTAAAATTATGGAACTACAGTGTTAGGCATATTGTGATAATAAATGCATAAATATTTTTAAATAGTATCAAAAATTTCGTAGTATATTACATGTGTTTGTGTGTGTGTGTGTGTGTGTGTGTGTGTGTGTAGTTTTTCAGAACTGTTCCCTTAATACAACAAGACATTGCTTCTGGTTATTTCTAATCCACCCCCATATACGCAGCATTTTAGACTAGGACAAAATAAAGTAATCATAAAGCAAAATTCCTTTCAAGGATAAGTCATAAAAAGTTCCTTAATGTGAACATTTTGAGTCAGAAATGCAGATCTCTTTGAATATCTACTCCTCATGAAAAAGAAATGTCATAATACAACCAGACAATGAGCCACTTGTACGATGAAGTTGAAGTAAGTGGATGACAATTTCTTGAAAATCTGGCCACCTTCAAATGAGCAGAAATGACAGCGTATCCTAGGCTTTATTGACAAAGGAATGCAATGTCATTATCTATTACTTTGATGCTTCATCTGAATCACAGTAAGTGCTTCAAGCCTGGAAAGAGGTAAAATCTTGAGAGAATTTCTTTTCAGTACTTTGGTATAAATGCCAGCATTAACAGGTTTGTTTTATAATTTTCTTTAAGAGGTTTGCTTTATAATTTTCTTAAGAAAGTATGTATATGGAGTTGGAGCGCAGCTCAGTGATACAGCACTTACATAGCATGAGGGAAGATGCTATGTATTCATTTGGGTTCAGTGCCTAGCGTTGAAAATAAATGCATAAGTAAAGGTAATTTATTTGCTGAAAAGATAGTTAAATATGTGTTTTCTATAGTATGTGATAAGCTAGAATCTATGGCACGCTTGTTACTGCATTTTTCTTTTAAGACAAAAGATGTTAATGAAGAAGTTGTTTATTTTTCTAAACTAAAACCTGAGTATTCAGGTTTAATTGCATTGTTGGCACTTTGCAATAAATAAGTGGGTTTTGGGTTTCAGTTCGGGCACTTGTCTCGAAAAGGTTCACCATCGCTGAACCAGATTTATAAATTCTGCACTTTCATAAACATTATAGAATTGGTTTCTGCCAGGAAAAGGATCTTGAGAATATGGTGTCTACTTCTCCTGTTTTACGGAATGGGAAACAGATTCAATACGAATGTATTATTTCCTCAGGAAAGTTGGTGACGGAGTGGAAATTAGAATCTGAGTTTTCAAAATCTAGGCTCAGAGGCTGTGGTAAGTCTGGAGGTGTCAAGCAAACAACGGAGTTGTTTCTGCAGGTCTGCAGCCACCTCTCCAATGTGATGGTCATGAATATACATGTCTTATTAAGTTTTCATTGCTGTGGCTCTATTCCTTATTTCAAAATGTAAAATAAACCACTTTTCTCATCTTCTGGCAGCTGCATGAACTTGGGCAATGCAGAATTCAGTGGATTAGGTTGTCTCTATTTTCTATTTATTTCTGATTACATGGCACTCTCAAGATACATTTCCTTTCCCCATCTGGAATTCATTCTCCAGGAATCTCCTTCTCTGAGGAAGCTTAAAAGACAGTGTGTATTTTTTTTTTTACAACTTCACTTGCACTTTGATTCTGTAATTTCTCTGTTTAGAATTGTTAATTGTTCTCAATTCTCTTCCAGATGAGATTGCAAATACTGGGCTTAGCTCTTTAGAGGATCAGTACACTGCTCACTTCCAAGTTCTTTTTCTTACTCTCTCCCCAAATTCACCTGGCATATTAATCAAAATTACTTTTGTAGTCCTATGTCTACGCACTCTCTTAGGTTTTTCCATTCTTTCTATTCACAAAAGACTTAAATCTCCCTTAAAGGGTGAAAAGCTCCTAGGGTCACAGAGCTTCTCTTCTTGTACACACCTGGTTGTAGTGCAAACTACGAACGTGGAAGAGGCCTCCCAGGAATGGTTACCATCAGGTTGGCAACCTGCCTGAGGTTTGGATCTCTTGGGGTCTGTCTCCTGCTTGCCTACAACTGATCCTTCCTGACCTGAACCGTTCTAGACTGCACTCTGTCCTACTCTTATTTCTTTTTGAGTCAAATTTTGTTTTAGTCCGTCTGATTATATAAGAAGCACTATATGCTCTACTCACGGCCAGTGTACATGAAAGAACTTATTTTCTTCTGATTTTTATTTAGGATCCTGTGGTTCTTTGCTCTTCTTAGAATCCTCCTAAAGAAAACTAATTTTTTAATAGAATTTAACCAGTATCCAAAATACATGTCCCAGTAAGCAAGTCTCTTTGGAATGTACTAACATCCTGAAAATCAAAGATGAAAACCTTCACTTAAATTGTCTGAGTCTGTGAGAAAGGGCCCACAGTGGTATACAAAATATTCTGGTGTAAAAATAGGGAAATAAATGTGTGCCTGTTTAAAGAAAGTTCAGGGGCTGGGGATTTAGCTCAGCGGCAAAAGCGCCTGCCTGGCAAGCACAAGGTCGTGAGTTCGGTTCCCGGTACCGGAGAAAAATAAAAAAATAAAGAAAGTTCAGAAGGTGCTCACAAAGAAATACTGAGACACGTGCATCAGAGGTTGGGAATGAATAACATGATTTTCCAGTTTATTTCTTATGTGTAAAAAAAAAAGTCTGAATGGACAGAACACCAGGTCATGGAGTTACACCTGCTGAAAAATCCAATACAACAGCAAAGTGTCATGATGAGACAGACGAACTTGAGCAATGAGATATATTGATGTGGAAATGAACACTGGGTACTTCTTCCTAGAAGGAGACGGGTGAGAGTTTTACAGTCTGAAATATATTTCAAGGGTCCAGCAGCCTTTGTTTTCTACATGCTAGTTAAGCAAACTGTTACTTCAACCAATCAGTTACAATATCTGCAACTGGAAATTTGAGTCAAAAACGAGGAATGGACAGGTGCAGTCTTGGTTTATGCTCTTAAATGTATCATCCATCCTGTTGTAATAAATGATCAAAGCAAATGAGTCCAAGGATATAATTTGTCATCTTTGCTCAACTTGGTCATCTACCAAAAAAATACTCAAGGATTATGTTTTCTCCTCTCTATTGCTTTCCACACATTTCAGTCATCTTCCAACATATCTTTGGCATCTTTCTTCTTTTTTTGGTTTTTCTCCGGTACCGGGAACCGAACTCACGACGTTGCGCTTGCCAGGCAGGCGCTTTTGCCGCTGAGCTAAATCCCCAGCCCCCATCTTTCTTCTTTTATAAACACACTGCTACTGACATCATTCACCTTAGGGTCCCTTTTATTTTGATTTTGATTTGATTTTATTCGTACATATTTGCAGTATGTGCAGTTTACAGTCATCTTGGGGGATGGGTACGTACACACACTGCTCTGATATTTAGGGAACTGAATATTACCCCAGTTAATCTTCCTTAACACTAACAATAGAGACAAAAGTTAACTTGAATTCCTCTGAGTGATAACCCTAAACGGCAGGTCTTATGTAGAAATTTAAATAGAATTCTTTCCATATGGAAGAGTGGAGCGGTTTACTTTGAACGTTTACTTCCTCTATAGTGAACTCGCTAAAACACCACGTTCTCTTATCAAGACCTTTCCTCCTCTGCATCCAAGCTCAGCTCCTTCCGACGCCTCTCTGTCCTTGCAGACGCTATCCCAGCCCAGGCCCCTGCTTCATGCATCTCTGCATCCCCGTGCCCACCCGCCCTGTTCTCCCGCTACACTCCTGCAGCTGCCTCCAGCAGCCTCTGCCAGGTCCTTGCTCCCGTTCCTGGGCCTTCTCACCAGGCTTCACCATCTTCTCTACCCGTCCCTAGGTGTGCACTCCTGTGTGGTTTGCTCCTTCTTCTCCATAAAGTTCCTACTAAAAATGATGTAGCCAACATGCATTCTGGGCCTCTAAAAGAAAATTCATGTCCACCCAGCCAAACAACTCATCCTCCATTTCTGCTCTATTTTGAGTAAAATCAATTTTCCCCTTTTGAAGAAGTGTATGTTTCTTTGTTTGTTTTTTGTATTATAAACCTGTGGTACCTCTGCTGTGGGCACTCAATAAATGATAGTCAGATGAGTAACTAAATCACTGGGAATTATTCTTAATTCTATTATTGTTCATATATATGGCATAACTTGAATATTTAAAAACTAGAAAACAGAGAGGAAAATAAAGGTCAACAATGATCCAGTAAATAAGTATGTGGTTAATATTTTGGTTAATCATGGTTATCATTTTGGTTTACATATTCCTTTAAAACTTTTCCTTTTATGAGTAGGTATTTTGTAAAATTAGGAACATACTGGTTTTTTTTTTTGTTTGTTTGTTTTTTTCTGATACCAGGAACCGAACTCATGACGTTGAGCTTGCCAGGCAAGCGCTGTGCCACTGAGCTAAATCCCCAGCCCTAACGTACTCTTTTTTAAACTAATCTTCTAGATACATGCTGTAAGTGTTTGCCAGATAATTAAACAATCTTCTACAGCTTCATTCTTATTGACTTTATATTTACACATTGTTCACTTTTTGCCTGTTGAATGCATGATCTAATCAAAAATTACTTAAATCAGGAATACAGGACTATAGTAATTTAGCCAATTATTTAGAGATAAAAATGTGTTATGTAGCTGAGGAAGGAAACTTGGCTGTCCATAATAACATTACTTCTTATTGCTAATGCTGTTGTTGAATTAAACAGTTGTTGAAACTCAAGAATCAAAACTATAACTCTCAGTAGACCACTAAATAGCAGCCCAAAAGACCTGGGTCCATGGGAAGATTGTTAATCAAAGTTTTAAGAGGACTCATAATCATTAATCATATTGCAATTGACCTCGACAATTTCCAAATTATTTGCTTATTCAAAGTGCTAGGTAAATCTGCCTCCTTAGGAGAATATGAATTTGATGTTTTAAAAGGAAACCAGTCACCACTCTTTTAGAAATTAAAACGTATGCCTGGATTGTGAGTTTTGATTCTATTTTTTAGTATCATTATATTTTTTGCATAAAGAATTGAAATTTAGTGTTTCTGAAGCATTTCTAGATTACATAAAGGGTAACACTTGATTTTTATGGTTTTATGTTGTAGGAGTTATTTCTGTAAAATTAGAAGGCATTTAGAGGAAACAAAAGCTTAACTGTTTTTTAGGAAGTCACACAAACCTATTTCTTCTGTAGTGTATAAGAGTTTAGTAGATAATTTGAAACCAATTCGTCTGTTGTACCATCTGTCAGAAATGTGCTGCAGCTGTTAAATGTCCAGCGAAATTTGAACTACGTCTCAAAGTAATGTGCCCTTGGTACATGCAGGCCAGACAATTTCCTGTTTGATTTACAGCCATGATTCTTGCAAACGTGACTGATTTTTTAGCTATACTTTTACGGTTTCTTTTCCTGAAAAGAGCTATTTGTCCAAAAAAAAGGAAAATGAAATAAATCTAAACCAATTTTTAAGGTAATAACACTGGACTAATGCCTTGTCATAACTGTTGTACTGATAGTGTTGAATATTTCTCAAAAATATACCATGAATTACTATTATATGCTTTACTTTACATGTTTACAGTGTGCAAAAATCTACTTCCTACAAAGGATCATCATTTATAGCAAAATGATCAATATCTAAACACATATTACTGATTTTAATGACACAGGATAAAGATAATGTATTAGTAACACCAAAGTCTTATCTTTTTTAAAGACTAATAAATGGACTAAAACTAGACCAATGTCTATCACCATGCTCTAAATTAAAGTCAAAATGGATCAGAGATCTAAATATTAGAACAGAAACACTAAATTTACTGGAAGGGAAAATAGGCAGAAATCTTGAAGACATAAATGTAGGCAGAGACTTCATGAACAAAACCCAAACTGCACAGGAAATACTACAAAGAATCAACAAATGGGATACCACCTTATTAATAAGCTTTTGCACAACAAAAGAAATTACCAACAGAGTGTAAAGACAACCCACACAGTGGGAAAAAATTATAGCAAGTTGTCCCTCAGGCAAAGGACTTATATTTAGAACATATAAAGAGTTGAAAAAATCAGACCTCCCAAATTCAAAGACCCAATCCAGAAATGGGCATCTGAGATGAATACACACTTCTTAGATGAAGAAATACAAATAGCAAATAAATATACCAAAAAATGATCGACATCATTGGTCATTCTAGGGATGCAAATTAAAACAACATGGAGATTCCACCTCATCCCAGAAAGAATGGCTATTATCAAGAACTCAATTGATAACAAACACTGGAGGGGCTATGAGGGAAAAGGAACCCTTCACCACTGTTGGTGGGAGTGTAGACTGGTGGAAATCAGTGTGGAGACTCTTAAAAAGCTAGGAATAGAGGTTCATTTGGCCCAGCTATTCTGCTTCTGGGTATCTTCCCAGAAAAGTTA
Organism: Chinchilla lanigera; assembly: GCF_000276665.1. Taxonomy (NCBI): domain Eukaryota; kingdom Metazoa; phylum Chordata; class Mammalia; order Rodentia; family Chinchillidae; genus Chinchilla; species Chinchilla lanigera. The sequence continues at coordinate 2,567,222 of NW_004955491.1, forward strand.
AAAATATCATACCACTGCGATATATATGCACCCATGTTTATAACAGCACAATTTGTAGTAGCTAAATCTTGGAAGCAACCCAATTGCCCAACAACCAAGAAATGGATAAAAAAAAAATGTGGGTTTTCTTTTTAATGTAATGGAGTACTACTCAGTTATAAAGGATAAATTTGAGACTTTTACAAGTAAATGGATGCAGCTCGAGGGTATATTCAGAAGTGAAATAAATCAGACTCACATCTGTAAACATCATATTGTCTCACTAGTGTGAGAAACTGAATTAGTCAATAAGATCCAAAAGGTACAATAGATATTGTGAATTATGAAGAAACTGTTCAAAAGAAAAGAGAACCCAGGATGGGGGAAAGGAGAAAGGAAGGAAGGGAAAAGAAAAAAAAAAGAAAAAAATATAGGGGCTGGGAATATAGCTCAGTGGCAAAGCACCTGCCTGGCAAGCACAAGGTCGTGAGTTCGGTTCCCGGTACCGGAGAAAAACAAACAAAAAAAACAAAACAAAACAAAAAAAACACAAACAAACAAACAAAAAAAATATATATATATACACAAGATAATTAAGATAGTTATACAACTAGTTCTTCTTAGTTTGTTGAAAACAAAGATTTGAGCTAATATTGTTTGGACAGTATTTCTTCCTGTATTTTGTACCCTGAATAGCCACTAAGAAGATAACAATATGAAATATATTAATTATTATTACTGTCCTACTAGCCTATTTTGAAACTCTGTTTTACTATTATTATTTTTTTTTCTTTGTCTCTTTAAAATAAAAAAAGAATAAAAAGTGGTATGAAAGAGGCAACTCAGCATCCGAACTCACAAAGCCCATTTACTGCAGACAAGATATTGTTAATGTTCTAGAGGTACCTATTCATGATTTAGATCCTCCATAAAATTCAAGCATTCCAAATTGCATGTCATTTAAAGCTGATAAAGGTCAGAGCGATGCTCTTTCTCATGAAGGCACAGTGAAAGAGTGTTACACAAACATTCACAGATGAAGTCAACTCTTTTGCACTGTGGATTTTAAAATGGAAAATATGAATTTTCTACTAGAAGCTAAACAGAGAGAGAATATATCTTAATAGCCCAAACTGGGAACTATCTTGCTTAGCTCACTTTTTGATGGATTTACTGATTATCACTGCGAGGAATTCATGGATTCAACAGCTGTATAGAGTTCATGCCTCATGTCAAGGTTTTAGGCCTTGGGGAAGTCAAATACATGCCACTGTCATGGCGTTTATAGGCTGCTCAAAGAGAAAAGAAATCATATTTAAAAACAAACAAGATCATAACAATTGTGACTGGTGCTGTGAAGAAAATAAGACAGTATAAGGATAGTACCCAATGTATGGACAGTTTGCTGGCAGAAGTTGACATGATGAATTTAAATGGCCTGGACTGAAAAAAGAAGAGCTGGTGTTTGAGTTGGTGGCAGGACCAAAAGGAGACTTTCATTCCTGGTGACAAGGACTCCAGCAGGAAATCAGAAAGGAAGCAGCTCCTGAGCAAGTGTTCTTGGAGGGTCTGCAAAGGAAAGGAAAATGAATTTATAGCTTAGCAAGTCAGAGAATGAATGAAATAAAATGTGACTAGAGCTATCACCTGGACCACATCCTCTTGGGCCCTGGGAGCATTCTCTTCCTGTACTAAGTAAAAGGCGAGGCCAGCAAGAGTTATCAGGCTGTGGCATAACTAGATGTTCATTTCTATAAGATCCATCATGAGCTGTGAAGAAAATGGATCATAAAGAGGTAAAGACTGAAGCAGAAAATAAGTGACAAATAAATATGTATTGGGTGAATACACAGAATAAAGCTGATGCACTCAACAGACCACCTCCAGGATAGGTGCATCAACTGAATCACTTGTTGTTTATGGCTGTGGTGGACTGACAACTGGTGGTCAACTTATAACAGCCAGCTGAACTGAGTAAGCATGGTTTGGGGTGTGGGAGGCCCACCTGAGGATTGTTGCCACAGTGTAAAAGGCAGAACTGGAGAAGAAGAAAAAGAAGAAGAAGGAGGAGGAGAAGAAGGAGAAGGAGAAAGAAGAGAAGAAGAAGAAGAAGAAGAAGAAGAAGAAGAAGAAGAAGAAGAAGAAGAAGAAGAAGAAGAAGAAGAAGGAGGAGGAGGA
>NW_004955491.1:2569478-2637969 GCF_000276665.1 Chinchilla lanigera
AGGAGGAGGAGGAGGAGGAAGAGGAGGAGGAGGAGGAGGACAAGGAGAAGGAGAAGGAGAAGGAGAGGGAAGAAAGGCTGTTAGGAACTGGTAGAAGCTATAAGAAGCTTCTGATTATTTTGGAGGAACTTGTCATGCTGGCTTTCCTGATGAACTTGGCTGTTTTCATCCTCCAATGAGCTCAGCACCTTATTGGTGCTGAGAATGGCTTCAGTTCTTTTTGTGCGAACTCTGGTCCTCATTTTGAGCATCGCTTCCTGGCTCTGGTGCATTGCTCTGTCTCCTGGAGAAGCTTGCTGCTTTGGTTTCTCTGACCGGATCTCAGCTGTCTTCATCATTGGAGGAGCTCAGGACCTCACTGTTGCTGAGGATGTTGTGGTACTTTTTAGGGGATCTCTGGTTCTTATTTGGAGCATCGCTTCCTGGCTGCAGTGCAGATCCTTCAGCCTGCTAGCACAGATCCTTTGTCCCGTTGGCACAGACTTTCTAGATTCCACCACTGACCTTTGGGCCTTCCCAGTGCAGATATGTGAAATAGGCCTGCATAAGACATTGTCTTGGGCTCTAGATCTCCAACTGAACTCGTTGGAGGCATTGTTATGAGCTCTAGGTCTTCAGCTGAATTCATGGAGGACCTTATTGTAGGATCCAGGCCCTCAGCTGGATTCTTTGGTCTTTACTGTGTGAACAGATTTCCTGCACTCTCTTGTGTATGATTCTTTGGGTGGTTATTATAAATCATCTTATAAAATATCTATCCTGTATTATATTGTTCTTCTTGCAAAAAACCCCAAAATATGGCAATGACTGTCTCTGAAAACCTCTACTTACAACTATGGGAACTTCTCCCTTTTTATATTGGATGTGGGTCCCATGTGACAGCGAACACATTGAAATTGTTGCAGTATTATCACAAAGTCTAAGACTTCAACTCAATTCTGGGAGGTGGGAGAACAAATTGACACTTTCAATATTGTTACGAGACCTACATAGCTCATAAACCCAGTAGAAACAAGTACGAATTTTACCTGACATAACTCGATTTGTTGTGCCCTAGAAGTATAGATGTCAAAATTATAACACTTGTAATCAGATAAAACTTGGCTTTTGACCTGATTCTAATAGCTTTTAGCTGCAGATCTTAATCTTTATCTGTAAGGGATACTGTCTATCTCAAAAGATTAGTGTAATCATTGGATGAGATAATTCATTCAACCTTTTTTTAAAGGTACCTGTAATGTAAGTACTCAAGAAAGAATTGATATTATATTCATTCATTCATTCATTGCTTTTGGCTGAATGACCTCTGCCATCAGTCCCATTCATGGTGGTCAAACTGCAAGGACTGAGTTGGAAATTGGAAGAGCACAGCTCTTAGACTCCCAGGTACTAAGGCACACATGGTAGCACATTGGACTTTGTCTCACTGAATGGAAAATGAACAAAAAATGAGACGAAGTCACCTATATCTGGTAGGAAAAAGGAATGATTCAGTGAAAAGCAAAAGGGGGAACAGAATCATTTTTAGATTTCTTAGTGCTTAGGTTTTATAAAGAAATTTCACTGCAAAGATCCACTCCGCTGGTAATTCCAGTTCCTCTATCTTCAGCTTTCTCCTAAATTAACACTTTGTAAACAACCTAATTGAACAACTTTTCATCCCCACTATTCCTGGTAAGTCATTTGTGCTGTAAGAAAGCAAAACCAAATCCATTCCATCGTGGATTTTGCAGAAAAACACTTTTTCAATCCAATTCCATAATCTCTTTTACTAATGTTTGGACACTCTTGCATTTTCTGTGCAAAGGAAATTAACTCTTGCATGTAGAACCTAATATAAGTCTTAAAACATCTCCATACACAATAAAATACATAATAATGTGACATTATCAGTAAAGGTTTTACATGATAGTTCATTGAATAAAAAGTATGCAAAAGACTAGATTGTACATCTTCTTGCTTATATAAATTCTCTTGTTTTTTAGTGTGTGTGTGTGTGTGTGTGTGTGTGCATACGCACTTTCAGAAAAGAAAAATTTGTATAAACATTTTATACTAAATGTACTGAGACATCATGAGATTAACACCAGTTGCCTTTGGCTGCTACAGTTACAACAGGTCCTCAGAGTAGAGGCCATGAGCTTGTAGATATTTATTAGCACAGCAAACTGGTGCTTAGGTAACCTTGGTCAATGAGATTGCTGCACATGTATTTTCAATTTCTTCTGTAAGGGCCGACAGTGGTTGTGGGTTTTCTGCAATATACAACATCCTCTAGGGCCCCCTATATGAGGGTGACACCATCTGTCGAAAAACCATCACATTAGTTTTCTTTTCCTGAAGTATGCATACATTTTTTGACAGACTTTAACATTTGGCATATTCTAGTATATGTATATTCCAAAGAATATGCAAATATATACATTATATATGTACATTTTATATATATAATATAAAATGTAGTGTGTACATATGCATATACATTTATATACTATAAATATAGTGGGTACATATATAATTTTTATATATTTTATAAATGCAGTGTGTACATATATATACATGTTTTACATATTATACAAATGTAGTGTACATATATACATTTTATATATTATATAAAATATAGTATGTATCTATCTGTGAAGACTACTGACAATGATTATTTTTGTAGATCAGGTCGTTCCTTTCTCTTTCTGTATTTTAAGAAATGAGTCTTTTTTCCAGTGACAAAGCATAGGCTAAGGGAACTGAAGAAAGAGACACATGAAAGTGATGCATAAACCATAAAAATGAGAGAAAAATACTATGAAAGTGAAGATATAAAGCATATCAGGTTGAGAAGGAGATTTTGCCCTAAAAAGGAGGAAATAGTTTTCTAGTACACTCCTATAATATTAATTTTTCTTTTTTATTTTGGTGTCATAATATTGATTTTTAAACCATGTATTTCTATGGCTGTGATTTAAAAAAAAATCATAGAATAGATTCAAAACTTGAAAAGGACTCTTTTGAGAATGGAAGAAATGAGGATACCATGGAGATGATAAGATTAAGTAATTTTCCCAAGTTCATATTCCTAAAAATAAAATCTAGAATTTTGACGCTAAGAAACATGCAGTTTCTGCCATTATTGGTAACATTTATAAATCTTCAAATTAAAGCGCCCTCTGAAAATCATGACTTTCTGAAGAAAAAATTTATTAGGCAAATTTAAGTTAATAAACCTCATAATGCAATTTATAAAATTACCTCATTATGTAAACCAAATTACAAACAATTTGAGAGATGGTATAATATATTTTTTATTCTTTCCATATGTTATTCAAGAAAAAATGAGATACCAGGACATCAGGTAATCCAATATATAAATTGAATTTAAACAATATTTAGCCCCAGGAGTGATTATACAGTCTTTCCACAGAGAGAAATACTTGGGCAATGGAACATCCACAGAAGACATGGGGAATGAGCTGCTTACTTTCATAATTGAAAATTAATATTAGCACAGTTTTGATACTAATAAGTAAAAGTTTGATTCAAGTACCCTTGCTTGAGAGAAGACAAAACACAGTACTTTTAGTGTATCACAATGAAATTCTTCTAAAACCAATGGCTCTAATTTATTGGAATAAAAGAGGGACATGCCTAGCTATAGAAAAGATTGCAAACCCTCTCTCTAGCTCTCTCTTTCCATCCCTCCCTCCCTTTGTACTTCCCTCCTTCCATCTTCCAACCTACCTCATTCTCTTCTCTTTCTTCCTTCCTTTGTCTCTCCTTCAGAAAAGAAATAGGAGAAACAAGTACTGAAACTCACAGGGATAATCATTTTACCATATACACAGGCAAGATGCTATCCAAATCCTTTCTTGATCAGAATGATGCTACAATAATTTGTAAAACCTTCGAAAGCCTGCATTAATTTCAATGATTACTCAAGGAAGTACCTGCCTTGTGACTTCGGTTACCTTTTTATCCAATCCTGAAAATATCTATTGACCTAGACAAAAAACGTTTTGTTTGTCTCCAGTGTGTTCTCATGCACAAGTAGTCAAAGCCGTGGCTGGCTTGCAAGAAGGCGAGTGTGTTCTATCAAGGGAATAATAGAGCAGAAGCAGGTTGGACACCATAGGTACCCGGATGGTTGCATACAGGTGGGTGAATACAGGTACCAACAGTCAGGCATATGGGTGAGCAGAGGGAGACTGAGGCTTGGGGGACAGGCATGGTGACCCTGGAACACCGAGCTAGGATCCTAGATTCTGAGAGAAACTTTGAAGGAAGAAGAAAGTTAGAAAAGGAAATTAGCACAAACCTTCAATTTGCACTTGAATATGATGTACATTGTGATCAAAATACATGGCAAGCATTCAAATCTTTAAAAACTGATTCAGTAAAAGATATAGCACCATTCATCCCAATCAAAATACTCCCATCATCTTGAATGCACTTGTTATCTTCATGAGTTGTGATAAAGACTGTGTTACATGCTGCTGCCGAGGGCATCCAACAGAAAGGCAGTCCTGAAGACATTGAGCTCTGTGCTCATGCACCTTACTCTTCAGATCTGGCACCATTCGAATTCTGACTCTCCCACAAAGCCAAAATGACCATGATGGGTGGATGAATGAGCAAAGAAAAGGTAGTTTATAGGAAACAGGGAGATAGATCTTCTGCAAAAGAATAGGACCAAGAGATGGAGAGAATGGGGAAGGAGGAGGGGGAAAAGGATGAGGAAGATTTAAGATATGCATATCACCAGTTTCCCATGGGGAATATAATTATTATGCACTGTAAATACATATGAATAAAAATAAAAATTAAAAAAGATAAATGATGGAAATGGACAAAAGAGAAAGGTAGATGTTTTGAGTTGATTCAGGACTTTGAGGCAGCCATTATAGCACAGCTAAAGACATCATGAAGGAAGACTTCCAGAGCTGCTTCAGAAAGTGGTAAAAGCAATGGGAGTAGTGTGCTTACAACAAGGGCGAGTATACTGAGGGGAATAAGTGGCCTTTCATCGAAATTGATTTTGACAAAATAATTAAACCTTCATTATGGTTTTTTATCACATTTGTAGTTTTGGTCCTCAAGAGTAAATCGCGAGTCTACTGACTGGGAATGGAAGAGTTTATCAGAGATCTGGTCAAGCACTCTTAGCTTGCTCCTGACTGTAGTGAGGAACAGCCGTAAATCCTGAGGCAGAAGAAATATGCATTAGAGACAAAGTGGTTCTACTTCAAAAGTTAGAAACTGAACACACATGTAGGACTTCTGGAGATGAAGGAATGGTGTGTTCTACTACGAATGTCCTTTTGAAGTGGCTCATTGTCTTATATACCAAGGAGGATGCAACGACTAGTATTGCTGTCCAGAGAAGACCATTTGGTTCTAGGATCCTTTATGGCTTCCATTTGTCTTTCTGAAGTAAGTTTGTGTAAACAAATGTGAAATAGAAACCATGTTCAAGTTTCCATCCTTTTAACGTACACTATTTTCTGAAAATGTTATGACATTGTTAAGCAGAGATAAATTTGATCCATATCCCAGTATTAACTAAGGTGTTCTGAAGTCCTTTGACCTTACAGACTCTTCACCTAGCCACTGCCAATAGGCAGCCCTGTTAAACATGCCCTTTTAGGTAACGGGTGGGGCCACTTCCTTTTTATTCACGAATTATTTCCTCTCTTCAGCTTGTGTTAGTCCAACATTCATATAACTAGCCAGCCTTCCTGATTGACTGAAAGCCTATGAAAACAAAATGCAAGTCCCATCTGCTCCTCTAGCTTTCATCCAAGATTCTCTGGAAGGGAACTACAGTGCAGATCAAATATTTGCCATAGCAATGTGTGACTGTAGTTTTGGAAGGTATGCCAATGTGGGAAAATGCAATCCTGAGTTATTTCAAATTTCTTTCTCCTCTTTACTACTCTTTTAAAATTTAAACTTTGCACAGAGACTTGTGTGGTTTCCTAATATCTAACGTCTGCAAGATGTTGAGATACACACTCTAGCATAACAAGCAAGATGGTATTTTAGAAGGCATCATGTGTCATAACCATTATTACAGTCAGAAATAATAAAAATGGATTGTTCACCATAATAGTCATTGTGGCAATATGTGCATGTGTCGAGTTCTGTGACAGCCATCTCTGGGAAATTTTACACTCACCAGGGCCTCTATGATGTTGTTCAAACTGTTTCCTCCTCCTAGATCGGTCTTGATCCCCACTCCATCCATCCATAATTGCTCAATTTTTCAGGCTCTATTTGTTATGTATAGGTTACCTGACACCAGAAGTGTCTGTTAGTGCTTCTTATTCCTGGACACCTGGAATAATTGTCAAATTAAACTACAGACCTGAAAACATTTTTCTGTGAAAGGTCAGATAGTAAATATTTTAGCTTTGCAGGCCATATGGTCTCTTTCAGAGCATTCAGCTGTCCTGGGAAAGCAGCCATAGAAAATCCATAAAGAAAGGAAAGTAACTGTGCTCCAGTAGAACTCTACTCATAAAAGCAAGCTCTGGCCTGGATTTGGCCTTCAGGAAAGTTTGCCGATTCTTGTGCTCGACTTTTCTTGGAGTTTTCAGGGGCTGGGAGAAACTTAGCTGAACTTCCTCATCACTGGACATAAGTGACGTTGGTGTATTCAAGGTTATACACTTATATTGGCTCCAGGTTTGACAAGCATCTCACCAGAACAATGGTCTGACATCTTACATTTATTAGTTACTTTCATTATTTGATTATATTCTCCTTTACATTAAATTACAAACTGGTATCACTATTACCTTGTTTAATGGTTAGTTACTTATATTACTCTATCTGTTTTTGTCACTCATAAGGGGATGACATAGCTGTACTTACTGATGTAGCTTTTTTTAACACTTAAAAAGTAAGTTCATTGGTACTATATATATATATTTTTTTTATTTTAAAGAGAGTAGTACATGAGAAACAAACAAACAAAAATATAGAACACTAGCAGCATACCAGTATCACAAATTAAAGCAAAAACATTAAAAGTGATACAGGGTCTCAAGACAAATTAATACAAATCAACAGTGGTTGTTATGTTGCATACCGCTATCCTCAATACATAAGTGGAATCTATAGCTGTAAATATAGACATAAATATGGATATAGATATAATTTTCCTAAAATTTTGGATGCATGAACTAAGGCTTCAAGAAATATTTGTGCTTAATCTCCCCAAAAGAAGATACAGTAAATGTAGCGTTTTTCTTAGTTAATTGTATGATTATTCATTTCATTTAAATTTAGACAAGTATGAGATTCCAATGCCTAACATTTAGCAATCTCCTTTGACAAAATAAATTTTATTTGCTTATTTTGATAATAAGATAATAAATTGCTATAAAATTCTAATTTTTAGGAGTGCAATAGGAGTAAACTACCCTTACATGTCATTAATGCTATATGTAGTCTTTAAATTTCAATTCGCTAATGAATCATCTCATTATTTCTCAACTTCTGTTTCTTTCCATACAGCATTTAAATACTTACTTTCAGAAAAAGTGTCATTTATTATTCTCAAGCAGAAACCAGCTGTATTCAGCAGGTTTAGACTAGAAAAGGATTTTCCCAGCATGATCCTGTTGATTTCTTACATGGCCTGCTTTCTCATTTCCTGCAGATCAATAAATACTCTGATGTTCCCTGATCAAAGAGGCATTTCTTGACAAGGCAGCACAGAACAGCAGCTCCCTCCACATCCACACTGTCTTCCAGCCTCCCTGGGCCCTCTTCAAATAACCAGTGTCCCTCCACAGCGTCCTCCACCATCTCAAACAACCAGCTTAGTGATTGTTGTTAAGTCTCTTCTTTACATTGGAACCTATGCTCTCCAGGGACAGACCTTGTGGAGTCACCTGTTTTGGGGGGTGGTCTGACCTGGGTTTGGAGGAATGAGATGACTGTGGATGGACATTAGCTCATCCTTAATTTAATGAGAACAATAAAAAAAAAACCACATACTTTGATCCAGTGCAGAACTTCTGACAAAATGTATAAAAAATTATACTTGAATAAATCTGAAAATTAAAATCAAAGATGCATATTTGTGCCCATGTACAGCTACATTCACAGTACATTTTATCAATCAACATAAAATTCACCACTTTTTTTATGTACTTGTTTGAACTGATTACTTGTGAAGCACATTTTAAATTCATTTTTTTTAGTCTTTTTGCAGTGTAATTTCTGGGCAATAGGATACTGTATATATGCTGTATTTCCCACAGGCCCTTGAAGTATAGCTAAAAAAAAAAAATCTGTGAAGAATTCTGTCTTGGTTACTTTTCTGTCATTACTCAGACAAAGTACCTGACTCCCAAAATTAGGGAAGGAAAGGAATACTTAGCTCACAGCTTATGGAGATTTCAGTCCATACTCAGCTGGTTCCAAGGCAGAGTGACACATGGCAGAAGGCAACAGTTCATAGTGGCAGAAGACAGTAAAAACAAGAAGAGCAAAAGCGGGGAGCAGCAAGCAGCCTCTTTCCCTCCCTTACATTGTATGCAAAGTACCTGCCACAGGGCAGGTGTAGCTCTTACACCCATAATCCAGCATTGGACCATGGATCAATCATAAACTCTAGAAGCCCGTCCCATGACTGCATGTGGCTTTGGGGGGACATGCAGACACAAACCAAGACAATTTATGAGGACAGATTTCTTTATTTTGACTTCTGAATTATAGACACTAGAATGCTAAAATAATAAAAAATAATTCATTTACCTGGTGTCTTGAGAGACTTAATTCCCCTTAATTGAATATTTAAGAAAACGCCTGTTCCTTTTATAACTGAACTTTTTTCCCTGTTTATAAATATCTGACATAAAAACATTCTGGAATATATATTTTAATTTTGTAACTCACTAAACTGGGTCCTGAGCATATGTGCCTATTTGTTGGGAATTAAAGACCTCTTTCTTAAAACTTGAGTTCTGCCGAAAGTTTGACACTGGGCTTCTGGACTCCTTGAAGTGTGGGGACACTCATTTGGTTTTTACTTTCTTTTTCATTCACTCATTACTCAAGTGTTCGTAAAATATGTACCTTATGCCATGCACTATTCAGATTACTAAATAGTAATAGTATCCGCAACTTCACAGTATGCTCAAAATATATGGGGAATGTTAAATTAAAAGCACAATCATCACAGTGAAAGATGCATTGTCACTGATCACCATCAAAACATTCCTCCTCTCTTTGAGCATATCCATCAATCCATTTCTGAAGCTGTTCCAGAAGTACTATTTTATGAGGATCTTTATGAGTTATGACTAAAAGAAATACAGTAGGTGCTGTTGCCAAGTGCCAGAGTGCAGTTACATTATACTGTGTCTCCATCCACCTAATTTACAGGATGTGGAACTGTGTGACTTCTGGCTCTTCCCCAAAATCAAAATGGACATGCAAAGTAAGCATTTTGAATGAATCCAGGATATCCGAGCGACCACAGCAGTGCAACTACACACTCATGAAAGAAATGCTTCCAGAAATGGTTCGGAATGTGCCAAGATGATGGGATAAGTGTGTTCAAAGCTCTGCGGAGTAGTTTAGGTGGATTAAGGGTCATGTGTCTTTTACTGTAATAGAGTTTTTAAAAACTACAGAGTCACCCTATTTTTCAGTCACACCTTGTATCTTTCCTCAGAGCTTATGTTCTAGTGGAATGAAAATCAACTAAAGAACTAATGAGCATATACATGGTGATGCTAAGGAAAATAAAGCAAGATGCAAGTCCGGAGGTGATGGCGACAGACAGCATTTCAGCAAAGCGGGGACAGCAAAGCCTGCTCACAGTGGTACTGTGACACAGCAGAGAAGCAGGAGTGGTGCGAGACTTTCTGCATTGGGAACGATCATTGCAAGAGTCTCCAGTGGGAACAGTCTTGACTTCGAAGGAAGAGGGTTGAGGGCAGTCCACCTGGGCAATAGTGGACGGGAATGAAGGATGGGCGCTGCAGCCACTGGGGGCTTTGAACTTGTTCCCATAACTGAGAACAGATGCCAGTGGACCTTTTGACATTTTCTCCAACATCCACTGAAGTAAAGTTCCCAATGCTGGAGAAATGAGTTATTACCCATTATCTCACCACTGAATGATGTACAGACCTGAGTTAAAATGCATTTTCATAAGATATTTTTCTATCTTACATTTTTCTTAATTCTACTGCAAGTACTTCCGGGAAATAGAGTAGGCATGTATGATCATATACTGGAGTAAGTTAATGCAAAAGAATGAAAAGATAGTTGAAATTTGTTTCAAAAGTTTACAAAGCTCTACCACAGATGGAAAGGTTTCATGTTGTTTGTTAAAATTGATTACTCAGATTGGTTGTGGTCACAGTGCCTCTGGTATTTTTGTAAGAGTTTCTTGGCTTGCTTTGTGTGAAAGGATAGTAGAAAAGCCAGGGAGGGAGGTCTCCTTCCAACAGTGATGGCTGAGGACTACTTGGGTGAAGTCTGTTTCTATGGCGATGCGGTGAGATGTCAATTGCAGTGGTCCAGCATGAGAACCATTACCCTTAATGCAATCTTCCAGAGATGGAGTGTAGACTGGGAAGAAACCCAAGGACTGAGTCCTGGGCATTTTAATGCTAGGAAAATGTAGACATTAGGAAAAGGAGAAAGGTCCGTTAAATGAATCAGAGAATAAATCACTAGTGAGGGAGAAGGCAAAAATGTTAATGAGATTATAAAAGCCAAGTTCAGAGAGTGTTACAAATAAAATTGAGATTTTCCTGCTTCCAGTGTAGTTGACTTTTTGTGTATGAAGAGGCCTTAATTTTTCTCCTGGTAATACATATCAAGTGGATGACTCTACTCTGTTCTTTTTTAGGGGCATTGATTTGTTTTTTATTATTGTAAGGACACAACTTGGTATCTATCCTCTTAGATTTCTGAGTGTATCCTGTGGTATTATTAGACACAATATTGCAAATTGAATCTCTGAAACTTATCTCCTATAAATGAAATATGTTAGCCAATGTTTAGCAACTCCCCTTTTCTTATTTTTGAGCTGTGATAGAATTCCCTTTTCTATCTTTGGATCCTTCTTCCTCAAACTTCAATAATTCCAAAAGACACCAGAAAACAGTGTTTTACACAAACAACCTCAATTGTACTTGAAATTCTTAGATAGCAAGTCAGCATTGAGGTCCTTCAGAATAATCCGCTGTGATATAGCTGTGCTTCTGAAAATCAGGAGGTTATTTAAACTGCTCCAGTGGTGTCTTGTAATTAGCGTAAATTCTGATCACTTGCAAATGTTTTCCGTGGATTTCAAGGATTTTGCTCCATTCGATAATTATTTTGACAAACAAATTCCCATCACTGTGCAGCAGCCTCACGGAATCTCTCTCTGTATCCTTTTCAGAAAAATGTGATGAGCCACTTGTCTCCGGTCTCCCCCACATCGCTTTCAGCAGCTCTTCCTCTATGTCCAGCAGCTACGCCCCCGGCTACGCTAAAATAAACAAGCGAGGAGGTAAGGCAAATCTGATTCCTCTGTCCGTGGACATGTTAAATAAAAGCATGTTGTATTTGGGGATGCATTTTAAAAGCGTCCATTGCCACCCCAAATCGTTGTTGCCTCTTCTAGAAGACTCATAGCTACAAGGAACCTCCATGTGCCTTCTTGTTGGGGAATAATTTAGAAAAACTCCAGATGGAAGTGGAAAATTCTGTATTAGCTATTGTGGAATCATCTGTAGTAATGGATTCAAAGTAACGTAAATCTAAGTTAACGAAATTCATACTAATCTGAAAATTGTATAAAACGAAGTTAAAAAATTAACTCCTACTATGTGTCAAAACTATACTGCAATATTCTCTTTCTTCTCTTTTCATTAATGTGTATTTAATTTTATTGAAAATATAGGATAAGTAAGTATAGGACATTTACAGTACTTACTCCAATATCCAGAATGCAGCATTGTTATTAAAACTATATAAAAATAGTTATACATGTACTCAAATTTTGGATTTTTAAATCGTTATATTCATTACTTCATGGTAATTTCAAAGTTGTGAGCAGTTCATAAACAGTAAAGAGACATGACTGGTGGAAAATATATAAAACTACTTAAAATAGCTATTCATAGAAATGTCAGTGGTTGACAACTTACAAAGGGAAAATTTGTTCTTGTTCATGAATTAATCAACAAAAGCCATAAGATCTTATTTAGAAAAAACAAAAACAATGATTGCCAAGGATGGGTGGGGAAGGAGGATGGGAAGATGCTGGTGAACAGGGAAAATGTTTGGGTTTAAAAGAACGAAGTCGGGGGCTGGGGATTTAGCTCAGCGGCAAAGCGCCTGCCTGGCAAGTGCAAGGTCGTGAGTTCGGTTCCCGGTACCAGAGAAAAACCAAAAAAAATTAAAAAAAAATTTAAAAAAATAAAAAATAAATAAAAGAACGAAGTCTAGGAACTCAAGGTACAGCGCGATGACCACAGTTAATCGTGGTTAATAACACCCGAAAGTTACAAGAGAAGTAGCTCTTGCATGTGCGCTTACTACAAACAAAGGCCATCTCTATGAGGTGGTAGGCACATCGATTAGTGATACATAGTTTCAGAATGTACTCACATAACAAAACTTCATGCTTTATACCATAAATATATAAAATTCTGTTTATCAATTTAATGATAATAAAATTAGGGGGGATATAAGAAGTACTAAATCATGGGATAATTTCAAGCCACAGCAATGCAATAATTAAAAAATAAAAACTAATAAATATAGAAGAAAGGACCATTGACACAGATGAAAGAGAAAATAAAAGGGGTGGGAAAAAAAGAAAAGGAGAAGAAAATAAAATACACTCCAGAAAAGAGAGAGATATGAAAGATTGAGAAAAGGCGCAGGAAATAGATAAGAAAGGGCTAGAATAATATATAATGAATTATACACATGGAAGAGGGAAAATTAATTCATCAGTAAGCTCTGTCTTATTGACAGAACTACAAAGGCAAGGTGGAAAGATAAAAACAACAAAAATACAGTTTGGATTTAATAGCTGTGTTAATTAACTTGTCTTTCTATAACCTGATATCCATTAGGTTACTAAAGTGATAGTTTGCAATTTACTGCTAGTTATCCACATTTTTTTTCTTAAAAATACCAAGGTAAGGGAAATTTTAACTCGGTGTATCTTCCATGAGAGTCGCTGGAACCATCAACAAGAAAATGAAAATATGGAGAAAAACATGAAAAAAGAACTGTCCATATCCAAGTACTAACAAGGCAGACTCATTCAGGACTATGAAATGTGTAGCAAAATATAAATGATGAAATAAATACCATATTCCTAGATGCCAAGGGATGTCATATTCCCTAAAACATGTGTCATGGCACTGAAAAATCTATGGCAATTTTAATGAAAAGAAGCAGAGTCAGAAAATATTTATTTAGAAATAAATATGAGGGAGAATATGACTAAAGAATATGATTTTCTCGGTGAATGTGGGCATGTCAGATTATATCCAGCACAGGACACCTGCGGAATAGATAGTGTAGAACGTAGCCAACAATGAGAAGTGTGCAAATATACAGTGAAGAAGCCACAGCAAAGCCCTGGTGTTAAGCAATAAATCTATTTCACTGTAAGACTAAGGTAGAGAATTATCCCCCACAGGACAAAGTAGATGTGTTGTCGATGCAAGAATGTCAAAGTACCAAATTATCAGAATTAAGCAAATGTGAGTTCTCCTGACTTGTCAGAACAAAGCTCACTATTTGTGTGAGTTAGTTTTTTCTTTGACTTTCTCAGGAATTAATATGTCTTAGGAAAAATCTTTTTTATTCTCATTCTAGTAATGTTATCTTTAATTTTTTTGTTTGGTTTTAAAGTAGTACCACTTGGGAGGCTGAGGCAGGAGGATTGTTGCGAGTTCCAGACCAGCTTGGGCTACAAAGTGAGCTCAAGGCCAGCCTGAACTGCATAGTGAGACCCTGTCTCAAAAAGACAAAGAAAAAAGTAGTACCAGATGTCACTTTAAATTATTTATATTAAAAATAAACAAATACATTACTTATAGCAACTTATCTATCTACTCATATATGCAGAGTGAGATATATACAAATTAAACTTCTAAAATGTTAATATACTTTTTCACCTGGATTATGGCTTTTTTTAAACTTGATTTGAGAAATGTCTTCTCTTTCATGTTGATATTCTTTGTAGACTGATTTTTGCAGGTAGATGGATGGATAGTTAGATAAACAGATGACACGTAGAAAACATTTGGAAACAAAGTTTTTTCAACACAAAAAAACATTTTCAGTATTATTATATTATTTTTTTTTTGTTTTGCTTTTTTTCAGACAGAATCTCACTACATAGTTCAGGCTGGCCTTAAACTCACTGTTAGCCCAGGCTGGCCTCAAACTCGCAGCAATCCTTCTGCCTCAGCCTGCTGAGTGCTGAGATTATAGGCATGCACCACCATGCTCAGCTCAAAAGGCTGATTTTATTTATTTAATTTTTTAAACAGATTATGAAAATAACAGTAACAACAGCAGAAAAACAAAACAAAGTGAAAATAATAAAAATGATTCAGGATTTCAAAACAAAATGATAGGAATTAACAGTGGCTGTTATATTACATATTGTTATCTTTAACAAAGTTGCTCAGATTACCAGAGTAAGAATGTAAGACTCATCAAACCATTAAAGACAATGAAGAATAATAAAAGAACATTAGAAGCCATACAGAGTTTCACTAGAAAAGATGGTTGGAATTCACCAATGGTTGTTCTATTGCATATTGTTGACTTTAAATTAGTCGTTCAGATTACCAGATACAATCATGCAAAACTGTTCAAAAAGATTAAGCATTAACTGTTCCTTTCAATAAACCATCAGACATCAGCAGTACAATTATCCCAGCTATTAAACAGCTGATTTTAAAAAGTTGTGTTTTCTTGGCTGTTTAACCTTACGTATCTTTCTTTAACTATTGATTGAATTCATAATCACATATTAGGGTGAAGCTATCCTATTAGAAGAGAAAATACTGTATGTCCCACAGTTATTGGATTATACTTTACTGCATTCCATGTATTAATATTTGTTCTGTTGAAGTTTTATTACTTACATTTTGGCTCTCAATGCTATTTGCTATGCAAAACTGCATGTTAATTCTCCCCCTTTCCTTAACTATTTAATAGTTGCTTTGAACTCCAAGGCAAATAGCTCCATCCTCATCTTTCATGGTGTCCTACACCTTCGTGGACGTATACAACACACACTTGTGGGTCAAACTCATCCCTAGTTGACCATGGTAGTGTGGCTGAAGGAACCAACATCAATGGGGATGGTAGAGTCTCTCCAAGAAAAACCTAAAATAAATTCGTAAGCAGGCATAGAGGTACAGGCCCCTGTAAGCCCAGCACTCTGGTATGCTGAGGCAAGAGAATTAGAAGTCTCAGTCCTGCCTGGGGAATTAGAGAGACGCTGTATCAAAGGAAAATGAATTACTGGAGAGGTAGTTCAGGGTTCACTCCTCAGTACTGAAAAAAAATGCACATAGCCATGTGCATAATAAAACACAGCATTTTATTCTTATAGAAAAGATCATATGTAAATGCCCTTTGGAGCAGGAATTTATTCACTGAAATTCATGCTCAAATATGCATGACTAATGACCTCGCTGACTGAGATTTTTTTTAGTAGAACATGATGTTATATATCTGAAAGGTACAGAAAAAGGAAGAAGAAAATTCTCAAAAGAGGCAAAAAAGAAACAGATATATGTAAGAGAAGCCAGGAATGCTAGGAGTTTATTTTCTGAATTCACTAGTGGCAAAAGTCATCTGATGTACACACTATGTAAGTGTTTGAAAATGAAAAGAGGATATAATAGTACAGGAAGATAAAAGATTATAATTTACTAATGATACAAATGCAGGAAAGAACAAATTCAGTTTAGCATTATGCTGATAAATACTGACTTCAAGTTTTATTATGTAATTAAATTATCATTTTCAAATGTATTTTATAAAGCATGTGTTTATAAATACATAGAAAGGCAAATTACAGTATTTATGCAAACACACATTCTGATGACAGATTGTCACCTATTTATGAAATTTCGTTTAGCATTTGGGTTCCCACAGTGCAAATCCATCTACTACAACTTTCATGTCACAGAATACTAAAAACAAAAGCAAGGTGCAATGTGATCTTCAGATAGGAAATCCTGGAACCCACTTTTTTAGTTTAGTTTCTTTTTACTTCTCCTTCTGTCACTCCCTCCCTCCTTCCCTCCCTACTTCTCTTCCTCCCTTCCTTTCTCCTTCCTCCTTCCTTCCTTCCTTCTCTTTCTTATTACCTTACTCTCGTGATCTCTGATTTATCTCCACATTCCTAACACATTGAAAACTTCCAGTCTCTTCTCTGTCTGAGTCAATGTCAATCAAAATATTTGTTACCCTCTTCAAGTTTAGCACAGATATTAAACTTTTGAAAATTGTGTAGAAGCTATCACTTACAACACAGTTTACAGATATAAATGTTTCTGGTGTGTACTAAAGATTTGTTGACTTTCATAACAACCTTATTCAGATGGCAAATTAGAGGCTCTGTTGCAGTCTGTTTTCTGCTAGTGTATTGAAATATCACAGGTGGGGACTTTGTAAAGAAAAAATTGATTTGCCTCTTGCTTCTGGAGGCTGGGACATAGTGCTGGGATCTGCCTAGCCTGGGGTGAGGGCTTGTTACCGGGACATCCACAGCAGAAATTGTGAGACATTGAGAAGACCTGTTCTTTTATTAGCAACCCATCCTCAGGTGGGTAACCACTTCTATGCCAGTTGCTCTAAACTTCTGTTGAAGGTCACTCCTCTCAGCACATTGGACCGGAGGTTAAGTTTTCACCCTATAAACATTAGGATCACATTCAGGCCACAATAGCTATCAGTCAATTCTCCTGCTAAACTTTCAGCCTTTTACCTCACATAACTCTTGCAGAATCAGCCTCTTCTCTGCCCAAAGGGACAGCTGCTCTTCCATACAGTCCTTTTCCCCCACTAGCCAAATGCAGCAGATTGCCACAGATGCACCAGATTGTCTCTGTTTTCTTTGCTCTAACTGTAGACTTTGGAACTGACTGTGCTATTAGGGCAAACATGATGAGCCATGCGTAGGCAATGCGAAGAGGAAGGAAGCAGCTAAGGTGCAGAAGCAAAGGCGGGAGACCCTGTGAATCTACATAGAGCAACAGGCATAAAGTCACTGGCTTCAGTAGCCAGGTGTGATTGGTGGTGCATGCCTGTATACCCAGCAATCTGGGAGCTGAGGCAGGAGGATAGCCCAGCCTGAGCAACTTAGTGGTTTAGCAAGACTCTGTCTCCATGAATGAATGAATGATCTGGGGATGTAGCTTAGTGAAAAGTCTGGGTTCAGTCCCCAGTAACACACACACACACACACACACACACACACACACACACACACAGAGTTACTGGCTTGATTCGTAGCCTCCCCTTTATGCCCTGCTTGTGGGTCACCTTAAACTCTGGCTGTGCTGAAATTGGCTTTTGTCTGTGCAAGAACCACCACTTTTATATGAGTTGATTTGAGTAAATTGTGGCTCTTAGTTGCTACAGTGCTCCTGATTAGAAGGCCGTCTTCACTGTCCACATTTTCCAGATTAGAAGAAGTAAGTATATTCACTGAGTGTCTAGACTTTAGATCCTGCAGGGACCTCGCTGGGAACCAGTGAGGCAGGGGCAGGGTGTCAATCTGTATCTTCCACACAAACCCAACACTCTTTGTATTGATTAGGATGGATGATACAAAGCATTACTGTGTTTGATTCAACCCAAAGGCAGGACCTAAAATGACATTGAAAGTTTGGAGTTTAATTTCTGCTTACATTGCCGGGTAAATCCTATCCCAAAATCTCAGCTTTCTATTGACGTAGATCGTTAATAATTTCCCTCGTGCTCTTCCTTTTGCCCTTACTTTTAGTTAGTGAATCTCTCTGCCAATAACAAAAGTATTTTCTTTCAGATTTTCTTGCTGAACATTTTTTCCCACTTTCGTAGCGTGTCATTTTTCTTTATTCACCCACACGGCAAAGTTGTAGTGCTAGTGGTGGCAGTGGTCCTTTTTGTGTTATTTAGCCTGTATTTCCTTCAACGGGGAAAGCTGATTGTACTTGCAGGCCGCATAATTAATGCTCACTTCTGGGAGAAATATGTGTGTAACAGACATCTGGAAAGACTGAGGGAATGGATCTCTTGATGGCTGTACTTGTGTTAAAGAGACCTACAGTCTTTACTTTTCCTTAAAAGAGACTTTCGAGGTTAATAATTGCCACCCTGCCTTGAGGTCACAGCTCTCGTAAATCATTCTTTAGACAAGCACCAATTTTCCACATACTGTTAGCCAAAGGAAAGCTTTAATAATTAGCATGATGTCCGCCTGTTCTCCAGTCTGGAGCACACACGACGGACCACTTCCTGTGGGTTCCCAGGGATTCAGGAAAGTTTTTCCTTACTCTGCGCTTGAGCAGTGCTTCTGCTACTCCAAGAAAGTGTTTTGCCCCATTATTCCAGATTTAGTTCTCTTGTCCCTTAGTTACATTTATAAAAGACCCTCTTTTCCTCTGTTTTGTATTGTTTTCCCTCCTTCACCTTGTAATAGTAAAAGGGTCTGTCACAACTCACTGAATCCAGAACTGTAGTTGATATGCTACGAATCTGGAAAACAACCAAAATGCTTCCCTGAGGATAGAGTCCATCTTTGTGGCTGTAGTACCTCCTGCAGGCTATCTGCAGCCTCCAGTCCCCGACCCATTTCTCTCTTCCGTGTGGCCAGATTATGTCAGCTAGACTATGCTAGACGCCCCCTATCTTCTTAACTTTTAATCTTCTATTGGAATGTTCTTTCCTTTGAAGTTGTAAACCAGAAGCTAATGTCTTGGGAACCAGGAGCTACATTTAACCTATTCTTCTTTAAGTTGAGGATGTTGGATATTTGGTCCAGTGATGAAAAAGAAGACCAGTATCAGCCTGTACCACTTAGTATTTTTTAATCAGCTCCTTGCTTCACTAATAATTCATTATTACTTAAGAACATATTCATTGTTGAAATGGTCCTCTCCTAGAAGCACTTTGCTTTTAACAGCAGATCTTTTCAAATGGAAGATATTTGTTGGAGTATATTTAAGTACAGTAATACCTTGGGTTATGAATGCTTCTGTTTGCAGTTTGGTTCACAAATGAAAATGTGCAGCAAAATTTTGCTTCTGTTCACAAACTACATGCAAAGACAAACACAATCATGGCCATCTTTCCCACACAAACACAAACACAGCCATCTTCCCCACAATCATAAAATAAATTAAGTTCATAAGCTGAGATACCACTGCATCATTTTGCTCTTGTTATCTCATGTGAATTACATCCTCTCGAATGCAAGTATTATAGAAACTAATGCATAATTTTATGATCATCACAGGAAAAAACACATTTTTCTGGACATTAGAAAGAAAAAAAAATTATTACCTTTTCATTCCCCAGCACTATAAATTCTGACTGTCCAAACAGCTAAAATGTTTAAATGATTTCCTCTAGAGTGTTTCATGTCATTTCATTCAGCTTTCTAATTGCATAAGCACTGCAATCTGATTCATATTGTAAATTTTAACTTTTGTAATGTCAAATATAAATGAATATTTTGGCCTTACTGGGGCTTTACAAAATTAAAAAATGCAATTCAAGAAATATGTGTACCACCGATTGTCCTATTGCTGAGACACAATGAGAGACACCCATAACGTAAAGGAGGAATTTAATTTGGCTCACGGCTCTGGAAGATCCAGTCCACAGTCACTTGCATTCTAGGCAGAAATATCATGACAACACTCACAGCAGTTCTCAAAAGTTTAAGTCAGACTGCCCTGTGATACTGAAGGCAAACGCTTAGCTGTGAACTAAAAATATCAAAAACAAGTTATTTAATCCTAAGATACAATGATAAGAAGAAACGTTCCTATTCCTTTCTTTGAAATCTGGGCAGAAGCCTTCCTAATCCTACAGTTCTTGCATGCTGCATGCCAGAAATCCATCACCATGTGGGTGACGACAAGTGCTGCCATAAGCACAAGCATTATGGAGGCCACTGTGGGCCATGTCAGCTGCAGCTTCTTACTGCCTGGATTTCTGAACACAGTGAAGTGAATCCCATGAGAACAATTCCCAGCGCACCTCTTCTTCAGCAAGGAACCCAGAGGCTCCCTTCTAAAATGAAAGGTTTACTCATTTGGACTCTTAACTGTGCAGGTTTTTCTAAGATACCTCCAAGGCATCCGTCTTCTCATCCCAGTACAAAGTGTTTTCTTTCTTTTAAATGCCACTAGTCTCTTCAGTTTTGGTCCTAACTCATTACCTAAAATTTCAGCCTCCTACAAAGTCTCAAGACTTAGATAAAATTTAGAGGGACTTTCAGCCAGAATGTATCACCTAGAACCTTTAGTACATCTGCTGAAGGAGTCCGTGTTCTTACCTGAAACCTCATGAACTTGGCCTTTACTGTGTGCATTTTTTATCAGCATTCTGATCTCCTGACTTCTGACCAGAAACACCCATCAAACTCTGTTTGCAGCATTTTAGGTGTTCTCTACCCCACATCTCTAAATCTTTCCCAATGCCTTGCAGACCAGTTCCAAAGGCTTTTGACGTGCATGGTCATGTACAGTCACAGCAACAACCCCACTTCTCTTGTATTACGTTGCTCTGTTAGACTGCTTTCTCATTGCTGCAAGGGAGTAGCTGGTACAATGTAAAGGATGAAAGGTTTATTTGGTTCATGACGTTGGAGGACTCGGTTCATGGCAGCTGGCTCCAAGGCAGAAGCAAGGCTGCCTGCTGGTAGCAAGGCTGGGGCAAAGCTGCTTGCTTCATGATGGCAAGGGAATATAGCAGTGGAATATTTCCACAGAGGAAGGGGACAGTGACCACATTCATTCCTTAAGGTCATACTTTCACCATGTAACCTGCACATGTCCATAAGTAGGCTTTACTAAATCGGCGACATCTTTCTTAATTGAAGCAAGTTGACATAGCAGGATTAAAAACTATTCCAATATTTGGTAAAGTTAATGTGATATTGAATGCCTATTCATTATGCAATGACTCACCAACTTGTTTAGGCATGCTTTTTATTGTGAAAATAATATCACTATGTTTCTCTCATAGGATCACATTTTATGATGTTGGAATGTCAACACCTTCTTTTGTTTTCCCCATAGAAATCTGATATAAGTTTTGTATTATTTTCCATTGAGCCCTATGTGCTAAGGTGTAGGAAGGTCATGTGCATTATGATCCACATACACATATTTTGTAAGTCAAATCAGTTCGCACAAATACTGTGTTCTCTGATCCTCCATTGGGGAATCACTGATTCGATTGGTCTGTAATCAATTTTTAAATCAGTAGAATGCACATCCACTTTAGAATGTTTTTATAAAATTTAAACATTTTACACACCAAAGGTTTTAAATGAAGTTCGTTTAATATGCTAGACATCTAGGTTTATCTCCCAGTACACTACTGCTTCTCTGAAAGTAATAATTGCAAATATTCTTTTGTATTATGGGTGATGACTTTTTGTCAATGAATAGAATCCAGACAATGAACTAGAATTAATTGGAAAAATGAGATTTTAGATTTTGAAGAGTTGGAAGTTTCAGTTAATTATTCTTAGAAGGATTTTCTATTTTGTAGCATATTCTAATTATGTTAACATTTAGAACATCATGAGATAGCTTAGGATCAGCAATATTACATTAACCATTACTACTGCTTAAAGTGGCTCTGAGATGTAAGTTTCTAACCCTCTGTCACTATCACAACTTTAATAAGTGATTGTATAAAAGAAAAAAATTGGACAATAATCAGTTCAGAAAATGTGCTTTGTAATTTCTTTTTAAACACAATTTTGAAATCTATTCTATGTGATTCTTACACTATAAGATTTAAGGCATATAGGCTAGAATAACCTCACATGTGAACTAGAAAAGATATATGTTTAAATAAGTATTTACCTTAAAACTATGCAAAGAATACATACATATCACAGGTTTGTTGACATGAGTCTTAAATTTCCTTTTCCCTGGATGATATCTTGGGCCACTTTCTACCTTTGTCCTGTTGCCAAATTGTATCACTGACTAGACAACCTCTGAGATCTACCATGTCTACACACATAGCCTGTAGCCAAAATTGACTGTCATTCCTTTGATTTAATCTTAATGTGACATCGTAGATTCTCCGTAGTCAGGAGCATATGTTTCTCTCTGCACAAAAAATAGCCAGCATATTCATTTATTTATTTTTTTTATTTTAAACAGAAAAATGTAAAAAATAACAGTAAAGTGATGCACAATGTATTGAGTATTGTTATGTCCTGCTAGATGAAAATCTTGCTTGAATGAAGTTTTGAGGGATTGCATTTTTATTTCTAAAACACACCAGAATATATGACAATGGTATATTTTAGAGATTCTCCTTCTGTTAGGTTTTTAACAGACATGGCTTTAGTACCTTTCACATCTCAACCTTTCACATTTTGAACATAATGAATTTATGGCATTTCAGAAATACTCATATTGAAATAGAATTTACAAAATCTCAAAACATTTTAATGCAATACTATGCACATATGTGAAACTGCAATAATATTTTGTGAAAGAAAGAACAAAAATATTTCATATTATTTATTCTGTATTTTATGCTACCAATTTTAAAGTCAAACACCTATTGCTTCTAAGTAAGAATAATTTGTTAAAGTCAGAATATCAACAATATTATCTTGTTCAAAATATTGTACAAGATTATAGTCAGTCATTGCCAATTAGAGACAAGAGCATAATAGAGAATGAGTAGCAACAGTAAACACATTACCATCATTGATAAATTTTTCAGAAAATGAAATGGCATTTCTTCAAGCAGAACAGTTAGAACATGGACCCAACATATCTGCATTCTCCCAGTGCTTTTAATTTATGGCTCAGGGACCATGAAGATAATAACTTTGAGTTGATAAACTATGTGTCTCTTTGGGAATTCACTTTCTAAGTGATAACTTTGCCTAGAATATTCTTATGGGTAAGAGAACATTCTCTCAGCCCGTAATACTGTGTCCAGAACCTACAGAATAAAATTCTTATCCAGTAGTTCAACCTCTGAGAAGAAACAAAGGCCAGGAATGAGCAGGGCTTGCCTCCGGTTGACTGTGAAACTCAGATCAGGGAATCAGATTGGTCTTTAGCCAAGTCTACTCCTTAGCAAAAGTTATTGTGCTAAAACCTATAAATATTCATGATTATTTTTCCAGTTCCATAATTATAATTATGAAGGAAAAAAAGCAAGCTAAATTATTTCCAAGACAATCAGAAGGATTTAATCTAATAATGGCTCTATGAACAATCTGGTTAGGTCATACTTATTAGAATGAATGGATCCTTTTCTTAATGCCCTTAACAAATTCATGATTTGCTCCACACATTTTCTTTAAGAAGGACTTTTTATAAAAATGAGGAAAATGAAAAAATTCTTTTATGCTCATGACTTATAGAACTAATTCCAGAAAAACTCACTTGAACAATTAAAGGTAGCTCTTCCTTTGTTAGTTTTACTTTCTCTACTCTGAAAATGAAAAATTAACATTGTTTGCTCATTCCTTTCACTGTACACAGAGATACATGTTTGACAGGAATACTGTGGATAATAAACTATGACATTCAAGACAGCCTACGTTTACTGCACTTGGCTCTTTAGTCTTAAAATGTAAACAAAATACAAGAAACTTTATTTCCCAGGTTTTCACACAAAGGTCACCTTTATTGTAGTTTTCCCCAGCTCTTTTTATTTTCTGAGCAACGTAAGGGATTCACACTGTATGTTTTTATTTTGTTTTGTTTTCTTTTCTCAGCCACTTCTGAACTTAACTTTGCTTCTGTTCTCCCCTTTTTAAATTGTGGGCAATGTGCTTATTTGAGTTGAGGATGCGCCTCTGAATTCTATCTCTTCTCTGCACATCCCCAATCAGGAAGACTATTCTGCCCTGACAGCAAATTATTTTATATTAGAACTTTCATGCCTGCTGGGCGTGGTGGTGAACACCTGTAATCCCAGCACTCAAAAGGCTGAGGCAGGAGGATCATTGCTAGTTTGAGGCCAGCATGGGCTACAAAGTGAGCTCACTGCCAGCCTGAACTGCATAGCAAGACCCTGTCTCAAAAAAAAAAAAAAAAAGAGAGAAAAAAGAAGAACTTTCATGCCTGAGCAAATGAAAGAATAATTGCCTATAGTTAAATATGCAGTGCAGATCTTCCCAAGCCAATTTCTGGCATATGTACATTTGAATGAGTGATGGTTTCTGTTTCGTTTTGCTTCTTCTCTCAACCCTTTGCTTAAAATACCAGGAAGCCTTATGAGCTCAGTTGTTCAGGTGCTGAGATGTGGTGAGATGTGAAGTTGAGCCTGCTCTTTCTTCCTGATTGCTCCAGAGTGGAAGCTGAAATCGGTGTGCTGTGATCCGCATGTTTCCAGGGAGTAAAGTCCTAAGTGATTGCCAGAGACTCTTCTTCTTACGATGAGACTCACAGCGTTCCCAGAATGGAAATGATTTAACTACTTGCTGCTGAGAGACAACACAAGCAGAGCTAAAATGAGGGCTTTGTCCTCACTGAAGAAGAACTTGCTGTCTGTGACACGGTCCCTACAAGGCCACCAAAATGGAAGGGTCACCATTGCTCCCATCCCACCCGTACTTAAATCCCAGGCCTCCCCTAAACCTTGCATCCAAGCATTTGCCACTGGCTGTTTGTTTGTTTGTTTGGGAGCAATCCTCTTTCATATACAGCATCTAAATTCTTAAGGTTCTTTGTCCTTCGGTAGTGAGTTATATGTCACCTTTCCAAAAGTCATGTCTGATGACCTAATAAGGAATTTCAACATCCTTGCAATGGGTGCCATGTATTTCCCTGTCTCAGAAATTATACAGTGCTGAATCATACACTTGTTTTTCTGACACCATGGGTGTCACCTGTGTCTCCCTGCTGCCTTATATCTGCAGCATTTAGGGCTGTGCCAAGAACGGAGTTATACTCACAGATACTGAAATAAACGCTTGCCTATGCACACAATCTCTTCTTATCCTTATCAAAACCACAGGGAGTGGCTTAGGAAGACAAAATTGAATTTTGCACATAAGAAAACTGAAATTGAAGACTTTAAATTCCTGCCTGAGGTCACACTAAGAGAAAGCATTTGAAACAAAGTCTTCTGATTTCAAAATCACTCTCTGTTCCGTCCTGCATAGGTCTTCCCTATTACATGAGAGCTTTTCTGTGGGGGGAGGGATTTAAAATTGGAGTAATAGTTGATTGTAGGGTGTGGCTAAGGTCCTCCCATTGATGTTTTAAAGCGAAAGAGGCATATTCCTCTATTCCATTTCTGAAGAGCAAATGCTGAGTAGGTTTTCTTTCTGAGTGCCATTAGGATTTCTTGCAGGTTA
The DNA here is from genome assembly GCF_000276665.1 of Chinchilla lanigera. Classification (NCBI taxonomy): domain Eukaryota; kingdom Metazoa; phylum Chordata; class Mammalia; order Rodentia; family Chinchillidae; genus Chinchilla; species Chinchilla lanigera. The sequence continues at coordinate 2,595,046 of NW_004955491.1, forward strand.
CTAATGTTGATCTTAAATGATCACAGAGTAAATGGTACTGTTTTAAAATGTGCATACACTAACATATTTTCAAAGACACATCACATCCTTTCTTTTCTCTACATCAAAATGAAATCCAAAATTCTTCAAATTAATTTCCAAATTCATGTGATGTGAAGTTGTTATAAAGAAAGAGGCATTCTTGATAAAACAATGAGGCCAACATTCTGTCTTTTAGAAAAAAATTCAAAGTACTGATGTACAGTACCGATATGTTAGAATTTGACAGAAGCAATATTTTCTTAAGTCACTAACAATCATAATATTCAAAACACACATGGAGAAAAAGCAGTAAGCCAGTACAAGATGAAAGGAAATGAATTAACAGGAGTAAAACTCAACCACAAAATAGGAAGTGTCTGAGATCTACTGCCCATGCCATAAGCTGAATCTATCTTTGCTGAGAGATGGGAGTAAGCTGGTATTAATAGTAAAAATATCCTTCTTTGTGATTATTATCCATCACTGAATGCCTTCTCCCACTCCACTAAAGAATTCAGCATGGCTATATTTTGCCTTCTTTTTTGTTATTGTTTAGTAGAAGGACCATTGTCTTGGTTACTTTTCTCTCGTTGCTGGGACAAAATACCTGATGCCCAAAATTAAGGAAGGAAAGGTTTATTTCGCTTACAGTTTGTGGAGGTTTCAGTCCATACTTGGCAGATTACAAGGCAGAGTAGCACATAGCAGAGGGCTACAGCTCATGTCCGCAGAACACAACAAAAGCAACAAGCACAAACACAAGGGAGGAAAATGGCCAGAAGCACAAAAGCCAGGAAATGGCCCCAAGCAGCCTCTTGCTCTCCCTTACATATGCAAACTATCCACCCCAGGGCAGGTGCAGCTCTCACACCCATAATCAATCAAACTCTAAAAGCCTGCCCCATGACCGCATGAGGCTTTGGGGGGGCACCCAGACACAAACCATGACAACCATACTTCCTGGAAACCTGAAGAGATCCTTAGGGAAATGAGTCAGTATTTTTCCTCAAACTTCTCCATGTCAGATGTTGGATAAAGTAAAGCAAAGTATCATTGGAACAATGACTTCAAAGTTATTATTATGATTGGTACTATATAGCATGTAAGACTTCATTGATGGTGGGAAACTTTTTTCTAAAGGTTGCAGAGAAGTGCAAAATGCCTTTGATTTTCAATCCAAGCTGTGAATTCTAATTTCTTACAATTTTCAACAGAAATTTGAAGTTGCACATATGTATTTTGAACAACACACAGTGTGAATTGGAATAGCACTCATCAGACCTCTGGTGGAAAAAAGAGTCTATAAGACTGGTGTACTCTCCTCCTTAGGTAGCAGTTTCAGGAACTCAAGGGGTGACCTTCCAAACCTGAGAGGAAGCAGCCGGGTGGCCCAGTTTTAGCAATGTGTCCAAACAATGCAACTGTGGCAAAAATGCCTGGTGTACATGGTTTGGTTAGTGGTTTCCATAGAGGTGTTGGAGATAGGCTTTAGGTACCTCCATGTTTAACCTCAGTTTTGAGGAGGTAACCAAGAAGTTGTGGGGGTCATGACCAGATATGGCAACCAAGAGTTCCTGCCTTTTGGGATACTGAGGAAGAAATACACAGCAATGAAACCCTTCTGTCTGTGGATAAGATAGAGAGACTTTTTCTTGTACTTTCCCATTCATTTCACTGTGAGCTCCCTGAAACTTCCTTTTCCTTTTGCTATGACGTACATTTGGATATAATCAGTTCTTCTTAGCACTTTGTCAATAATATGGCAAGGATTCACTAAGGGGTGATAAACAGGCAGGATGTTTTTTTAACAGCCCGAAACCCTTTCATCAGCTTCCAGAATGTCAACAATTTAAATTCAAATAGGTTTCTCACTGAGACTAAAATATAAAACGCTGTGATTTTATTCCTGTGTATTGGATTAATCTAGATTTAAGGTTGCTTTGTTCTAGACTCATGGGGATCCTTCTATCATTTTGGTGTTGTTTTTGGATGGCTTAGCCTGAATGGCAAAAAAAGCGATATTGATTCCTTCAGAAGCTCAGAAGCATTATCTGTGCGGCTTCCCCCTTGACAATGGGAGTAACAGAAGACAGAAATGGGAAAATAAAAACCTTCCTGCTGAACGAGGATTCTGTATCTCACTGCAGAACAGAATAGTACAGTTATTCATATTTCAGGCTCCTCAATTAGACATTCATTATTCATAAACACTTCAGTAATGCTGAGTTATTCAGGCTGGGAGAGAACATTAGCAATCTTTCTTCTTTTTTTATTACGGAGACATCTTGGATCTAAAAGGAGGGACAAAAAAGTTTTTAAAAATCATGCCTATAGATCTGAATTATACATGTTAGCTAAAATAACTTGAACAAAACAAGATGCAAGACTGACTGACTACATTTGGCTATATCATCAAAGAAGAAATCTGGACAAATGGGTTAAGACCAGTTCAAAGCTGGGTGTGGTGGCACACACCTGTAATCCCAGTACTCAGGAGGCTGAGGCAGGAGGATCGTTGCAACTTCGAGACCAGCCTGGGCTATAAAATGAGCTCTAGGCCAGCCTCAACTGCATAGTGAGACCTGTCTCAAAAAGACCAAAACAAAAAACAAAAACAATTTCGATTAGTGTAGGAGCAAAGAGTAAGATACCAATGTTGATCCCAAAGCAATGGATCTCTCCAATAATTCTAATATCTAGGAAAGAGGGCAGGCCTGCAAATGCCTCATAAGACTAAGTACCAACACAAGACTTGAAAGATTGCTCAAATTAGAAGGGATGAGGGCACCCAGGTGCGCAACAATGATGGATTGAATGAAGCACATACCACTAAGAACACCTACATTCCATGTGGGATTTAAACATCTGAAATGCTTTCGAGATTTGTACAGAATAATCATTATGAGAAGTACTGTTTGAAGAAAAGTGGTATGTATCTCTATCTCCAAACATAGAGAAGGTTCAAGTAGAATCTGAGGTGAAATCAAAAGGGAAAATACTTAACTTGGTGAGACGTGTATTTTTGGAAGTATCAATAATTTTACAATATATAACATCTACTTTGTAGAGAAAACATTACAGGGTATGTTCATATTTCCAAGGAAATATACAGTGATCCAAGTATGCATTTTTGCATTATTTAATATCTGTATTTTTAAACAGTGAAACAAAATAGGTAAATACACTTCATGATGTTTTATTTTACCTACTTTATCAAAATGTCATTTCACTGGATAGATGGATGGATAAAGTTCCAATATTTTATTGGTACTTTACATATTGGTTATCCATCCAATATGTACTGGATGGATAAAGTACCAATATTTTATTTTATATTTTTCATATTAAAATTTTAAAATCTGGGATATATCTTACACTTCTAGCTTATCTCAATTCGTGAGCCAAATTTTCATCAGAAATACTTGATTAGTATTTAAATTTTATAGCATGTATGGTTAGAAAACTGACCTCATAGAGTCAAGTTGCTTCAAAATACTTGAGATATTCCTCAATAACTCAACCAAGTATGCATTTTTAAATGAGAAATTTAAGTTATTTAAAACAAAGTATTTTTTCCTCAGTCTCTCAGACATATCATATTCTCTCTAGCCATATGCCAAGCTCAGCTCTCTATAGCCATGTGTATTGGTCAGTCTGGGTCTACAAGAACAATGACTTGGGGTTTGCAGTGCGTGGTGACGTGGACTGGCATTGGTCTTTTGGGAAAAATCAGAATTCATTGGTGTTCAGGTGGTGATAGAGAGCCAACACAATTGTGATGGCTGGAGGATTGAAAAGGAAGCCAAATCTTAGCACCTGTCTAGAGGGGCAGCTTTACTTCATAAGAAAACTGATAATCATGGAGGTAAAGGGCTGGGGATTTAGCTCAGCGGCACAGCGCCTGCCTGGCAAGTGCAAGGTCATGAGTTCAATTCCCGGTACCAGAAAAAAAATCCAGAAAAGAAAAATCATTGAGGCAAGAAGAGGTATCTGTTACTTAACACCGGAAATTCATCCGGAAAGTCAGGTTTGTGAAGATTCATCTGGGACTGATATATAGCACCTCCAGCCTCGGGGCAGCTGTGGATCAGTGCCCAAGTACAGCCTCTTGCCCAGGACTGCATTTCAGAAGCATATGAGGTATAGGAAGTATGCTTTGGAGCTCATGAAGAGGGTATAGTGTGAGGATCACAGAAAGTTTTTTCTTTACTTTAAGGAAGACAAGACCCTGGTAGAAGACTTTTTTATTTTTCCAGAACATGTTGCAAACTACTGACGTTTTGTGAGATTACATTGGGGTATCCTTAGCCAAAACTCTCTCACTGAGGCCTAGAGAGAAAAGGCAGAGGAGGCTGCTTCTGATTTTTGCTAAGGAGGTCGGATTTTTTTGGAACACTCTAGGGAAACCCCTTGTGGTTAAAGCAGCTTGGGTCACAGTGCCACAAGAAAGGATTCTCTCAGAGATGACAGTATTAATGGGCTTTGGATATTCTGCTTCATGGGCTTAACTCTAGCAAGTGGCCCTGTGTTAATTACTCCTGCACAGTCTCAGCCCTGCATCTACGTAGCAGTAGTATTATATTCACAAATCTGAACATTATATGTACCCTGCATGTAGCAGCATAGTGAAAAAGTTTGTTCAAATCATTGCATGTGCATAATTTCTATTAAATTTACAGGGTCTGATGATTAGAAGATGACAAGGAGACATTATTTAATAATTGCAAGAAAATGCATTCTTTGGAAAAGATAATGTACCTCATTAAAAATAAAAGGCATTCCTTTATTCCTCTATTGAAAAGTATCTGTGTCATAAATAACATGACCCTAAAGGATACTAGCTGTGATTTAAAGTCCCCAAATGGAAATTAAGTATTTATAGTTATAAGGTAGGATATGATTTTGCACAAGCAAAAAGTGATATACAGATTATTTCCCCCACCGTGTCAGTCTTGTATATTGGAGCCAAGATTAAAACCATTCTGAAGTTCTATCTAAGCATGGACTACTTCCAAAATCTACTCCAAATTTCATTTTCATATACACAAAGCAAAAAACAGGAAAGGAATTAATCTTTGAAAATATTTATGTCGTAGTTTGTGTCTGGATGTCCTCCAAAAGCCACGTGCAGTCGTGGGGCAAGTTTGTAGAGTTTTTGATTGTTCAGGGTCCAATGCTGGGACTATGTGTGTGAGTGCTTCCTCCGCCCTGGGGCGGGTAGCCTGCATACAATATAAGGGAGGGAAAGAGGCTTGCTTCTCTTCCTCTCTCTTTTTGCTCTTGTTGGCTTTGATGTCTTTTGCCACTTGAAACTCTTGCTGCTGTGCGGTGCCAATCTGTCCAGGAGTAAGCTGAGTATGGACTGAAACCTCCACAAACTGTGAGCTAAATAAACTTTTCTTTCCCTATTTGTGGGTATCAGATAGTTTCTCCCAGCAATGAGAGGAAAGCAACTAAAACAATCTGTTTTCAAAAAGAATAATCATTTGTATGTTTTTACTATATTAATTATGTAATATCTTTTATATTCATTAAGCTCTTCTAAAGAATGTATCACCTCTAAATATGACCTACAGCTCCATATGCTAGAGATAGAACAAATAGAAAGCAAGGACACTCATTACCTCTGGAATTTTTGCTCAAAATTCTAAAGACAAAATGTTCATCACAGGCAAATATGATTTTCTAACTATTTTCCCTAAAATCTAAACATTAGTGATTAAACATAATTCCTCATGTTAAACACAGTCTTTATTTTTATATGGCTTAGTGAGGAATGAGAATTACATAATAAATACTGGAAAAATAATCAACCACGGTAGCACTATTTTACACAAGTCAGTTTTGTGTACTGACCTTTGGCTCGCACTCCATTGATCCTCTGGGCCCCTTCTTAGCTCTGACTTTACTTACCGTTTCCCATAGAATACTCTTACGCCACAAATCTGCATTGAAGATACGAAACATTGAAAGGTGATTTCGATGCTAATGGTGATTTACTGCTAAAGTAAGGATTGACACGAAAATATAAATGTTCCTGGGGAAAACTAGTAAGGAAGAGAAATAGGAAGGAATGAGGTCTGTGTGCGACCTCCACACAACTTCCACAGAATGGCAGCCTTGGTTCACATCCCACAGAGAAGCCATAGAAGCAAGCCATACCTCAGAGCTGCCTGAAGCAAGAGCTAAGAGCTAGTGTATCTACACTCCGGTTGCTTCAGACTTTCAGATCTATTTTCCTAATTTTACAGCTCCCTTTGTATTCAAACAGGCTAGATTCTGACAGATATGAGTGTACTTTTCAGACAAAAGAGACACAAGAGGGAGCTTTTTCTGATGATGCCCACATGCCTCTATACTTTCTGGACCAGAAATTCCACAGATAGAAAGATACCCCTAGAAAAATGTTTGCAAATTTTTACGAGAAGGTATGTGTAAAAATGTATATAGAAGTATTGTGCATAATAGTCCTAAATGGAAACAACCTAAATGAGAATCAATAGTATCTCCATTAGAAAAAGTATGCTGTACTTCATAAAGTAAAATAAAATTCAAATTTCAGGAGAAATGCACTAAATATATGCATGGGTGATACAAAACTCATACTGACTAAAATTAGATACAGAAGAACATTTGCCATGATTCCACTTATAAAAAATTCAACAGGTAAAACAGTCTACTACTTATGAATGTATGCACCTGCAATAAAACATAAAGAGAAGGAAGTAATGTTTTACTAAAAATGCAAGCTATTGCCTACTGCTAAGTTTGGGAGGTGCTGATATTTCTCTACTTTTTAAATTACTCAGTGGGTTTATTCTTTTGCTTCTATTACCTCATAAATCATTAAAATATAAAAGAAAAACATAGTATCTAGATTAAGAGAGAGAAAATGAGTTATGGCTTTCCCTCTGGTTTATGCATTTATACTTTCATGTAATAAGTCCTTACATGTTAACTGGCACAAAGAATTATTGTAGAAACCCAGAACACGAAGATGAATAAACTACAGCTTTGAAAATAGAGCTCTATAGGGGCTGGGGATTTAGCTCAGCGGCAAAGCGCCTGCCTGGCAAGTGCAAGGTCGTGAGTTTGGTTCCTGGTACCGGAAAAAAACAAAACAAAACAAACAAAAAAAAAAAGAAAGAAAGAAAATAGAGCTCTATAATTTAAGAATTGTTATCATAATAGAAGAGATGAAAGAATAGAAAGTGACTTCCCAGATTAGAAACATTGCTTGTCCACTTTGCACAGAATAACTTTGGAAAAGTTAATTAATTTCACTGAAACACAGTGATCTCATCTGTAAAATGGAAATAACACGGACTACTTCATTTGATTACATGAGATGATACATGTAGTGAACTTTGACAAGTGCACAGAGTAAGTGAAGTGGCTACTAGACAAATATTCTTTCTGCTCTGTATGACTCTGTACAGGAAAAGAATGGGCCAGTTTTCTGGTATTCATTTGGAATCATTGATGGACACAAGATGAAAAAGGGCACATTGCTCAGAGAAATTAGCAGTGCGAAAATATGAAACTGTAGAAAGACAAATAGTGCTAAATTTGGTAAAAGTTGTGGTAGCATGTGGTAGAAGCATTCAGGGAGATAGCAGGGGATGTTTTGACATCATGTGAGGCTAGCTCATAATCTTGGATTTATTCAGTATCATCCAGCTTAGTGTATCATAATACACATGAGCACAAACACATTAAAATCAGCAAATTTCCAGATACTGAACACCATCAAGATTACTCATTCTCAAAGACTGCAGAAGACAATGAATGAAAGTAATATGACTAGATTTCTTGCAAATGTGCAAGATTAATATGAAATGCAGCTGACTTTTTTGCACAAAATGACTGTGGCATTTAAGAACGTTAAGAATGTAGCCTGACTGCATAAATCTGGACCTTCTCCTGCTGCTAAAATGTTGTGGGTTTTTGTGAAAATTGCTTAAATTTATGGACCTTTCTTTCCTTGCTTGTAAAGGAGGGATCATTGTGATAAGATCCAACTCACATAGATACTTTCAGGATTGACTTAGTTAATGTACATACAATTTACTGTGATTCCTGACAATTATAATTGCTATGTAGGAAAGATTGTGGGACTCAAGAAAATCTGTTAAATTAAAAAAAAATAATGTTGAGTGGCAACATGTGATATTATCCTAGTAACACAGTACATTTATGAATAGGAAGCCAGCTAGAATTCTGAATAGTAGAGGATGCAATTGGAACTATCTCACTGACATGGGCATTGATATAGTAAAGATGCATTTTTCCTCTTTCAGGTGGCTATTACTCAGGGTTGCAGTTGTAACCAATAGTGACCATTTCAGCATTTCCAACAGAAAGGTCTTGTCAAAGGATAGAGGAGAATTATAGAAAGTTCTAGAAAACAGGAGTCAGATTTGAAATGCTACCACCAGGAATAACACTCACCTCTACAGGGCTCTTCTGTGAATCCAGCCCTGCTGTGCCATCATCACAGATGCCAGCTGACTCACATGTTAGATGCCAGGATCCCTTTCCATGTACCCTGAAGGGACCAGCTGTCCCAGCACTACTGCTGTCAGAACATCAGTCTTGCACAGTAACTGCTTCCCAACTTTCTCTTTAGGACCAAACTCTTGAATTTTTCTGTGTGCTGGGTAGAATTGAAGCCAAATGCCTCTACTTTAGTTGCAAAGGAAGCTGATAACATGGATTTCTGAAATTCCTCCAACATATAGGTTGCTTAAAGTTGTTACCTGGCCACAATGTGACCTCAGGCACAGACGTAACTAAAGGAGTATTCATCAACTGCTTCAAATTTGAGCTCGTGGGTTTATTTAATGATCAGTAGTGGATGTATCTATCATAAAACGCAGGCAGAGTTCCTACATAGAGTTTCAAGTGCCTAACAATATTGATTTGTTTTAAAAACATTAAACAGACTCTGGCATATAAAAAGCATGCTGTAGGATTTGTTGGATAATACAAAGAATAGCCTGGCCTGAATTTTAAAGGAAACAAGTGGAGTGTCAAGAATAGAGATTACATCATGCTGCATGTGAGGTATGAGATGTACTAATGAAGAATCCCGGGAATGAATGAGTTGAGGAAAATTGCCTCCTTCTAGAGGAACAGGGAGAAACTGTTTACTTGCTCACTGAGCAAATGTTTGCAGAGGACCTTTCACACTGAAAATAAAAAGTTAGATAAAATGTGCTTCATGGAAACATTAAATTTTTCCCCAGAAATTGATTCAGAAATAGATTTTCATTTTTAAGAAAACCATGCAAGAGAGTATTCAGAGAGAAGTGTGCTATTTGATTTGACTAAAACATTGGTGAGATGCAGAAATCTGGTGGGCCAGCGGTGAGTACCATAATAAAGAACTGAGGTTCCACACCCATTTGATTATGTTGTTTTTCCAGAGGAGAAACTGATGTGACTAAAGCAACCATGGGGCTCTCCATTAGCTATGTGCTATAGAATGAAGACGGTAGTACAAATTGGAAGATGACTTCTTTATCCCACAATCAGATATGGAGCATCCTAACTGAAGCGTGGGGGAGTGAGGTGCAGATGTATGGATTCCATGTGTCTTGCCAGCTTGATAGGTGTGGGGTGGAAATGCAGGTGTGAATCTCATGGGACAGGCTGAGGGTCGGTGCTGTCCTTCACGTGCATAAAGAGGGGAAGTGGAGCACACCTGAAGGGAAGAAAATGAGTTTAGATAAAATATATGTAATGCACTGTATTCATTTATGATCACTGCCTAGCAAATTACCACAACCTTAGTGTCTCTAAGCAGCACCCAATTACCAGTTCAAAGTTCTGTAAGTCCACCGTTCTGTGGACTCAATAGATTTTTCTGCTCTAGGTATCACAGAGTGAACACGAATGTGTTGGCTGGACTGTCATTTGGTGGGCCTGGGAGATTGTTGTGAGTTCATCCAGATTGTTGATCCAGGTCAGGTCCTTGTAGCTACAGGTCCCTGTTTTCTTCAGCAATGCAGAACCTCTCTCGCGTCACATCACTCCCACGTATTGTGCTTCTCTGACTTCGGCTTCTTCTAGAAGCCTAAGAAAACTCTCTTTGATGATGTTAGGCCTCTAGAATATTGTTCATAGAATAAGGTCACCTGCCAATAATGTAGGACAATAAAGGGTAGTCGGAAGTGTCCACAGTGGATGGAGGAAGCGGACTAAAGCTAGGGAATTAAGAATTACACACTTCTAGAAGGCATCAAGGAAGATTATTTATATTGAGAAATGTGAAATATTCAAGTACTTCACACACAAAAAATTAACTCTCGATGAAAACATCTCAATATTATTCATGTAGTCTATGTCCAGGGTTTGTTTGCAAGGAGGAGGTAAAATAGGTATTATTATAATTCAGGAGTGTATGACATTCAAAATGGTGTACAGAGAGTCCTTCCCGGTCCTCATCAGGGCCCAGGAAGTTTGTATTCATAATCACAAGAAAACTTACTTGAATTACAGTGAGTTAATTCCAATCTACCACTTCCAGTGCAACCCATGACGAAAATAAAGACAATAAGGCATATTTGTGGTTATGAGGAGCTGAGGGGTCCTAACTCCAGCCACAATGATGGCCATCCAGAATAAAGGCCCTGACCCAAGGCCTAACCCAGGTTTTATTCATTCATGAAGAAGGGCATGGCTTGAGGATGAGTGACTGTGAGAACCGTGGGAAGTAGGTAAATGTCGTGAGCTGGGCTAAGTAGAAGGCCTTACATCACCTCTGCAAATGCAGACAAGGATATGCCGAAAGAGGAATTTGCATAACACAATTGAGAGAACATCTCATGTTTTAGGATCAATGACTCTGATGTGTAATCTTTGAAGCCGCAGTAAGTCCTAACCTCTGCACCAAGGCTCAATCCCAGCAGACGGTGTGGAGCACTCGCTCACACATCCTGCCTTATCCAGGCTCACTCAACAAGAGGTCAGGGGAACACGCCTGCCATCTCCAAAGATTACCATCAGCACCTTGGCTAGACTGATATGTACTTTTTAAAGCCAATTGAAGGGATAAGGAAAACTCCCAGGCAGCCCTGTACACATCAATACATGGAAATAGGGTCAGGCTCAGCCAACATGGAGGCAATCGCTCCTCTTTCAAGGAGAGTCTCCTAAGTGGTCCTCCACAGTGGTATGCATGTGAATTTTGAAAACACCTAACATTAATGAGAAAAGGAGAGAAATAATAAACTTGTACGGCTCAGACTAACCTTTCATCTGTCCGCTCAACTGATCTTTAGCGTGCCTCTTTCTGTGATAAGTCATTCAATCTGAGGCAACGATCGCATGTTGTATGTTTAGAAGAGGTGCAGGCGGAGAAATCAATGAGTTAGTGCTCCAACTTGACTCGTGCTCCTGTAGGGAGGAGAAAGAATGAGCTGAACATCCCAGGTACCCAGCGGTGCGGACACAACAGGAGAGACTGCGGTTTGGAGGCAGGTGAAGAGTACTCCTCTGAGGGAGACGGCTGCTGCAGTTCGATGAGGGGGTGCAGTGTGAATAGGCTCAAAACGCAGATCAAATTGAAAGTACAGCTGTAAGAACGCACAGCAGACTCCTGCGGGAAAGGACTTAGAAAGCAAGCAAGAAGGAGTCCCTTCCACTTCATCATCTCTGACTTCCATAGTCTTGGACCTGGTGCCAGGGAAAGACAGCAATGGTGTATCTCCTCCTAGAACCTATGGCACATCATTAGCCCTCAGTGAATTTGCATTTAAGGTAGTGAAAAATAAAGCAGACAACAGTAGGCAATGTGTCTCTAAGAACTGTTCTACCCGGCATGGTAAATTACACTTCCTAGAATTAGAATTTTAAAGATATAATCATGAAATATTAAAAGAATTATAAAAGTGGGAGTGAACGATTTCAAAATAGTGTTCCTGTGTGCAAGATACAATATTCAGACGAGAATTAAAATGTGTGCTGCAAGGAAAGCCCTGGTGTAGTTTTATGTGAGCTGCATATTTTCACCTCATACTGGAATGCAATTTAAAGCTTTTGAATTCCTCCATCCAGTTACTCTGTCTCTTTGTAGAGATCCCTTTGATTTCAAAGGTGCTTCAATCTTAGCATGAGAAATAGGTGGTGGGAAATTCTTTCAGACTACAGTTTGAAGCAGTTAATTTTTCATTTTACAGATAAGAAGTCTACCTTTGAACTTTGGCTTTGTCAGGGCTACCCGAAATAAAGCCGAAGAGTAGCCTAAACCATCAAACTGCATCTTCCAGTCACATGTGTGCAGAAACTGTTTTAGAAGTAGAGTGACAAGAGAAATTACGTCGCAAGGGAGCAGTAGGAAGCAAGCTGCCTCCCTTCTGTAAAACAGTCATAGCTATCATAAGATTGTTTGTGTTTTTAGTCACAAAAGGTCAAATTTTAGTAATCCTACTTTTAGTTGTGATGGTTCATACATGGTGTCAACTTGAGGAGTCTAGAAGTTTAACTAAGTAACTCAGCAGTTCTACATCCCGGGGTGAAGAGGACATTCCTTTGCCCGCTAGAATGTTATTCACTGTGTCAACCTGAAAGGTCTAGAAGGTTCACTGAGATTCAGTAGGGAGCCAGGGTAGCTTACTTTGTAAACATCCTCATTCTGTGCAAGAGGAAGGCACGGAGATGGGGTGATTGCTACACCCGCCCTAGGGGGTGGTACCCTGCTTACAATATAAGGGTGGAAAAGAGGCTTGCCCCCACCTTTTTGCTCTTGTTGCTTTTGCTGTCTTCTGCTATTTTAGATTGCTGCCCCTATGCCATGTCATTCTGCCTTGAAGCTAGCTGATTAGGGACTGAAGCCTCCATGAACTGTGAGCTAAATAAACCTTTCCTTCCTTAATTTTGGACATTGGGTATTTTGTCTCAGCAATGAGAGAAAGGTAACAAAGACAGATGCTTATGATTTATTTGCCAGGATGACAATGTTTTTGCTTCAGGTTTACTCACCATGCTAGTTTTTATGGCAAAATTTACTCTGTCCTTGAGATCCTAAGTACTTTTAGTTCACATGTATTTATATGGAAGATTTTGGCTGGATGTAGCAGTTGGTGCTGGAAGGATTCCATGATGAGTCAGATGCAGTCCTTGACCTCCAGGGACATTTAATCTACTAGGAAGGAGAGATAAATGTGCATTTTCTTTCTGAGTGGAAAAATGGAATAAGACAGAGGTTACAAAAACATAGGAATATTCAAAGTGTGATATGTTAGCAATAGCAAATCCTTTATTGTATGAAAATAGGTATAAGTAAATATAAAAATGCATATGAGAAATATCACTCTGTATTAATCTCTCATTCAGCACTTGGGAACATAAAATTTATAGCAAATCTAGGTGGGCATGATGGTGCATTCCTGTAATCCTAGCACTTTGGGAGCCTGGGGCAGGATGATTGCAAGTTTGAGCCCATTCTGGGCAAATTAGTAACTTACTAGGACACTCTCTCAAAATAAAAAGGCTGACATGAAGCTTAGTATGAAGGTCCTTGGTTCACTACCTGATCCTACCAAAGAAATTACTGAAAGATTCCCATAAATGCTCCTTCTAACTACAGAACACCTAGCTTTAGAAAGAGGTTTTATGAGAAATACCAGTACTCACTCCATAGCATTTTTAAAGTGTCACAGTCATGAGAAGCCACAGTGTCAGTGATGTTCTTTTTTTCCCACACCAATCCCCCCAAATCCACCTTGCTTGGAACTCAAGGAGGTTCGGGATACACTCTTTCAGTACTGCATGCTTGTAAAATCACCCTTTTAATCATCGTGCCTCTTGGGGTTGTAATTCGGCCTTTTATCTTTGGTAGTTCCTAGACCACCTGAAATTGCTGAAAGATTTCTTTTAGATCCATAGAAAACACACAAGTCCTACAAGAATCAAAAGCAGAGCCCTGGGTTTAATGAGCAGAGAAGACACAGCCACTGAGTATGTGGGAAAAGGTTTTCTTTGGTCTCTCTCAGAAAAGTGGAAGGAAGAATCATAGTGTTTCAGATTTTCAGGAAAGAACAAGAGAAATCTGAGCCAGTCTTCAATGTCAGATGGCAAAATGAATGGCTGGTGAGCTCCAAAGCAGACTGTAACAAATTGACTGTGTCTCTACGGCTGTCATTCCTGGAATTGTATTTTTATTGGTGGTGTGCACATTTGCAGCACAGTTATCTTGGGGAGTGGGTACATGTGCATAATACACTTTGATCACCATTTGCAGTTTACAGTTATCTTGGGGAGTGGGTACATGTACATAATACACTTTGATTCTTCTTCTAATCCCCTTTCCTTTCCAATTTTAAAACTTGAGATTAATGGAACCTGGAGAAACATCCAGTAGCTTTCTCAAGCAAGTCTAGCTGCTCTTACTAGAAAAAAGATGTGAGCAATGGTAGGAAGTTTCAACCCTGGAAGAAGTTCTATGTTTATTCAAACTATTGTGTACATTTACTTGTTACTAACACAGTCTAGCCAAGCTACACTGTTTCTGAATGAAAATAATATTAAAAGTTAATTTTAAAATAAAGGTAGTTGAGCTATGCACATAAAGGGTCTAACAGATCCTTGGTTATAGGGTAGAACTCTGTCAAATTGATAGTTTAAATGCCTACTTAAAGTAGAAGTTTGCTATTAGTGGGGAAAAGAGGAAGGAAATGAGAGAGGGTAGAAGGGAGGGAAGGAAGGAAGAAAACACAGGAAAAAGGAGGGAAGAAAGAGAAGCAAGGATAGAAGCAGCAGAGACAGAGGCGGAAGGGAAAAAGGAGACAGGTAGAATGGATAAAATCATGGGGACAGGGAGGTGGGGGAAGAAGGTATGAAGGAAGTGGGTACCCAGGGAAGGATGCTGTCTTTCCTAGTACTGATCCTTGGGTCAGGACAATTCTATGGCTGTCAACCACACTATAGCTGGTAGCAGCAGCTGTCCAAAGCAAGTCTGGCTGATCCTTCTAGAAAAAAATTGTAGGCAATGGGAGACTCTTGGAACCATGGGATAAGTGATATGTTTATTCAAACTGTGGTATGCCTTTTCCTGCTACTAACACAGACTAGCCAATCTATGCTATTTTAGAGTGAAAATAATTTTAAAAGTTCATTTTGAAAGTTTTGAAAGAACTATCTAATCTAATCTATCTATCTAACAACTAATCACTGCGTTGTTTAGCTCTGACTTGAATAATTAGAGCTGTATGTTTTCACATTGGCAGCTTCTAACTCAGGAAGGGATTCGCTGTGGACGCAGGATGGGTCGATGTGATTTAGCAACATTCTAACGTAAATTAAAGAACTTCTCAGCTCTCTTTCCTGTTCCACGCCTGCGCACATCTTGTCCAAAGCTTTGATGATCATAGATAGAACACTAACTGAATGTTTCATAACAATATGGAAATCCTCTGTGATTGTTGGGGTGGGCAAATATTTAAGTCGTATATTTACCATGAAACTTAGGCATCATTTTGCCCTCACAAGGATGTACACGTGGAAGCTCAGGATTTTCCCTCTACTTTTCCTTGTCTATTTGTCAAGTAAGTACAGAACAGGGATGATGTAATTCTTTGGTTGTTCTATCTTGTCTCTAGAGAGATCACCGTTTGGCTATTAAAAATAAGTCCATCAAATCAGTGTTGTTGAAAGTAGGCACGTGGCCCAGCAGATAATCGTGATTGGGATGATTCTATCATCAGACTCTTGATTGAAAACTCCAGCTCTGCCATACATTGAGGTTGACTTGGACCAGTCTCATCTGTCTGTTTCTCATTTCTGTCTGTGAACAAGGCACAGTATTAGAACCAATCTCATATAATGTGTATGAGAATGTAACTCAGGAATATTTCTAAAGCATTTAAAAAATAGTCAATGTTGTAATTCTCATTAAATGAAACAAGCACAAACTTTTCCACTCTTTCTTAGATTTTAAGAGCTTTGTGCACTAAAGTTTATACCACTTGAAAATATGCAAATATGACTGATAAAAATTTCATATATTGACTATATATAAAATTTCAAAAGTTAATAACTGCAATAAAAAGAAAGGTTACCCACAATGTTACAATTGAATTAACTATGGTTAATATTTTAGCACATGGTTTTCTATATACACCAAATGAGAATCTGACGATATTACACCATATACTCATTCTGTTATTTTCTTACTTTCAATTTAAAAATGATTTTCCATATTTTAATAATATGGCTGTATTTTGAACTAAATCCATTGTTAGATTATGACCTACTCAGATAAAGACATGGATTCTACTTTTTTAAATGTTTTATAACACAGTAATAAAACATTTTTATGAAAATCTTTACCTTACTGGGGAAGGCATGCATACCTGAAATGAAAACTCTGAGTCATAGAGAAGCTACCTGTAAAGTATTTGATAAAAATTGGTGTGCCAATTTACATTTGTAGTATAAGTACTGCTTTTCCTGGGGATAACATAGCTGACTCTCACCAGTATGAATTCACGTTAGCTTTAGCTCAGCCTCAAAATCCGAGAGCCTTGTGTCTTTCACTTCTGCTCAGTGAGTATTTCTCTTTCTTTCAGGGTCTCTTCCATCTTCACTGCGTTGTCTAGTTCTGTCTTCTTTACATACTTTTAAAATCAGACTCCAGTTACTAAAGTATATGCCTCATTATTCATGTTCTTTCCAACTTTCATAGACTTTATTTTCATTTTAAAGAGAATAAAATAATTAGAAATGATACAGAATTTCACAAAACAAGATGATAGAAATTCAACAATGGTTATTGTATTCCATATTGCTGTCTTCAAAGTAGTTGTTCACATTACCAGATATAAGCATACAAAATCTGTCAAAAAATTAAGCATTAACTGTTCCTCCCAATAAACCAATGGAAATTAGTAGTATAATTATCTTAGCTATTGTGTGTGTGTATATATACATATACATATATATACATTATATATTATATAATTATAAATAATATTTATAATTATATAATATATAATTATGATATATAATTATATAATTTATAATTATATAATTTATAATTATATAATACATAATATATTGTATATAATATTATATAATATATAAATAGCATATTATATAGTATATGCATATATTATATACACATATATATTATATATGCATATACATATATATATTATATATAAAGTTCCCTTCCTTCTTTCTTTCTTTTGTCCTTTCCCTCATCCCAGTTATTCTTTCCTTGTGAGCAGTTTCTTTTTCTTTCACAATATCTATTTTACCTTTTGGGTTTTATTTACTCTTTCAGGTTCTTACACTAGGGAGACAATATGATGTTTACACATGATGGTCTGATTCATTGCACTTATGATTATATTCTGTAGTTGTATCCATTTACCTATAAAAGCCTTGAGTTTATCTTTTTTATACCTGAGTAATACTCCATTGTATAAAAATGTACATCTTTTTTATCTATTAACAGTTGATGGGCATGTGGATTGTTTCCAAGATTTAGCAATGGCAAACTGCACTGCTATGAACACGGGTGCACATATATCACTGTGGTAAGATGCTTTCAGTTTAAATATCCAGAAAGGGAGTAGTACCGTTGAATGATATCTAAGAAATCACCAACAGAGTAAAAAGAAATCCCACAAATTTGGAAAATATTTCAACCAACTGTCCCTCAGGCAAAAAATTTCTATCTACAATACGTAAAGAATTAAAAAACTCAGATCCAGGAGTGGTGGCGCATGTCTGTATTCCCAGCACTCGGGAGGCTGAGGCAGGAGGATTGTTGCAATTTCGAGACCAGCCTGGGCTACAAAGTGAGCTCAAGACCAGCCTGAACTGCATAGTAAGATCCTGTCTCAAAAAGACAAAAAAGCAAACAAACAAACAAACAAAAACACCCTCTCAGGCTCCCAAAATTCAAATACCCAATCCAAAAATGGGTGTCTAAAATGAGTACACACTTCTCAGATGAAGAAATGCAAATGGCAAGTAAATATATGAAAAAATATTCAATATCATTGGTCATTCAAGAAATGCAAATTAAAACAACACTGAGATTTCATCTCACCCTAGAAAGAATGGCAATCATCAAGAAATGAACCAATCGCAAATGCTGGCAGGACTGTGAGGAAAAAGGAGCACTTCTCCACTGCTGGTGGGAGTGTAGACTAGTGCAACCACTGTGGAAATCAGTGTGGAGATTCCTCATAGACTTTATTTTAAAGTAGTGACTCTCTCTCTACCTTCTCTTTGTTATTAAGAATCTCTCAGACTTTAAATTCTACATTTTTCCCAGCCGACTTATGACATTTACTGGTGGTCTTTTTGGTGCAGAGCCACCAGAAATCCCCAAATTTAATTGTTTTAAAATATGGAAATATAATAACAATGTCTTAGGAAGTACAAGAATTATTGATATTTTATTGTTTCTGCAGCCTGCAAAATTTGCTACTTTTTATTGGAGACAGAGTTTATTATATAAGCAGCCTGTGTTATGTCTCTTGCTATTTCTCCAGCACATTCTCTAATATAATTTATTCATTGAAGAATACAATTGTGTTTCTACCTTAGGGCTTTATTTTCATCTCTTCACAATATACAAAATTAAACCCCAAAGACAACAGCATTACATGTGTTCCAAATAATTCTTCAATGGATATTTATAATTTCTATTTCATGCAATATAACAAGATCTTGTACATTGATTGAGAACACTGTAAAGAATATAAACTAAATTATAAAATGCATCTGGAATGTATTTCAACGAAGATAGATTTATCAATCTAAATTTAAAATGTGCTCACAAAGCCTGGAGGAGCAGATTTCTTCTTCCATTAAACTTATTTTGTTCACTTCTGACACTAAATTTTTGAAAGAAAAATAATTTCATTTTTGTTTTAAAATAATTTATGAAGAATGATCATATATATGTATGTATACATTTGACATATGTATACATTTGATATATGTAATGTGATGGTTTGTCACATGTATCAATTCTGTAATGATTATCTCAAATTAAAGCATCCAACCACATTCCTGTTACACTAGCTTCCCAGAACCTGTTCAACTTCCGAGAGAAAGTTTTTACGACGTGATAAACACTGCTCTTTCTCTCATGTCCTAACCCCTGGGAACCACCACTCTGCCTTTAACTTCTGCAAATGTGGGATTTCAATTTAAGATTTAGATTTCACATAACTGAAGTTATAAAGCATTTATCTTTCAATGTCTAGTTTGCATCACTTAGCAAAATTTCTACAGTTTCGTCCAGGTTGTTAAAACTGATAGGAGTTCCTCAAATTTATAATTAATATTCCATGGTGTACACACACACACACAAACACACACACGCTTTCCCATGTTCTTTATTCATTCATGTGTTGATGGAGCTTAACTTGTTTCCATATCTTGGCTATTGTAAATAGTGAAATGTACTTGGACTGTCCGTACATTTTTGAGATACTGACTTCACATTCTTTGGACATGTACCTAGTATGTAAAAAGAAAATTAATCTCTTATATACTGCAGTGGGAATGTAAACTGGCATAGTCATTCTGGAAAACAGTGTAGAGGTTCCTCAGAAAATGAAAAATAGAGCTACCGTGTGATTCAGCAACCATACTTCGAGGTATTTGCTGTTGCTTTCTCTTTCTGATGCCCGTCATCATAGCAGATGTGGTGTGGGTTTTTATTTGCATTTCCCCAAAGCTTTATGATGTTCAGCACACTTTTTATGTACCTGTTGACCATTTTTATGCCTTTACTGGAAGATGTCTATCTACTTTCTTTGCTTATTTCTTTATCAGGATGTGTGTGTGTGTGTGTGTGTGTGTGTGTGTGTGTGTGTGTGTGTAACTGAGTTCCTTACATATTTTAGATAATAATCCCTTATCAGGTATATAGCTGAAAAATAATTCCTGTCGTTTCATAAATTCTCCTTTTCATTCTGTTGTGTGTTTATTTTGCTGTTCAGAAACTTTAGTTTTTTATGCAGTAGGCACAATTATTTACCTTCGATTTTGTTGTCTCAACTTGTCCTGTCTTATCCAATAAATCATTACCAAAGCCAATGGCTAAGATGTTTCCCTCATGTTATCTTCTAGATATTGTAATTTAAGATGTTGCACATAGGTTTTTGAAATATTTGGAGTTAAATATTCTAAAAAGTGCACAATGAGGAACTAACTTCATTCTTTTGCCTGTAGATTACTTGTGTAGCTAACACTATTTATTGTATAGACTCTTCTGTCTCCAAACTGTGTTTGTGGTGGGCTTTTCAAAGATTATTTACCAGATAGATGTGGGGATATTTCTACTCTATTCTGTTGGTTCCATTCGTCTGTTTGTTTGCTTGATGTCAGTTTTATATAGTTTAAATTAGTATAACTTTGCAATATAGTTTGAAATTGGGAAGATGTGTCTCTAGTTTTGTTCTTCTTTCTCAAGATAGCTTTTCCATTTTCTTTGTGGGATGAGATTTCCATTTTATTTGGGTCTTTAATTTTTTTCATCAATGTATTGCAGCTTTTATTTTATAATGCTTTCACATCCTTAGTGAAATTTATTCCCAAGTATGTTATCCTTTTGATGTTCTTACAAATGAGATTATCTTAATTTCAACTGATTTTATGTCTTGCAACTTTCCTAAACTGACTTGTTAGTCCTAAATATTTTTGGTGGAGTTTTAAAACAGTGATTTTTGCTTCTGTGTTGTATATTAATAATCTCAAGAATTCAGTACCAGATGTAAGTTAGATGACAAATGGATTTGTTCATAAAGAATTTTTAATATGCTTGTATATAAATGTAGCTATCACCCTAACCAAGCAGCATATTATTTAAATAAAAGTGTACCTCCTGCTCAGTGACATGTGTATATTTGGTTGGTTATTTTAATCAGAATATTTGCTTCTAGGGAGTTGAAAGCCTAAAATTTTTAATGGTCATATTTTTTATATTGACAAAATCATACTATTTGATTAAATAATAATAACAACCATTTTTATCATATAAAACAATAACAACCAACTTATCAATAATAACAACCAACTTTATCAATGTCTCTAACATTGATAAAGTCAGAGTTAGAAATTATATGGGTATATATGTATTTACACATATAATTCGGCCTGGCAGAATTTGGGAAGAACTGTGGTTTATTTTATATACAAGTTGAATGTTCAATAAATAGTTCATAAGAGTATTAAAATTCTTTATTTTATGATATATATTTAAAAGAAGCCCATGCTTGCTATATAAGGTTTTCTGAAGCCCAACTGTAGTAATGGATATAAAGTATTTTCATGTTTCTGGCACTGATGGTAGATGCTCCAGAAAAGAGATGCAAAGACTCAGAGAAGTCACAGTGCTTGAATGTAAGTGTGAAAGTGATAAATGCTTATTTGTGAGAATTGTGTAACTGGGACAGGGGCAAAGAGAGAGGACGCAGAGCAGAAATAGCCCTGCATCTTCAAATTAAAGGTTGGAAATGAGCACTTTCATTTCAAGGGAAAGACAACAGCGGTCTAAGGGACTCAGCAAGAAGGCATTCTTAACCAAGGGCTCTGCCTACCCATTTTCCATTGAAGGATTCATTGGCCATCCCATCAGGGTAGCTGGCCACCCCACAGGTCTACACATTGGTAAATGTCCTCTGCTCAGCATGTGGGAGACACTGACATCCATGTCCGAGTGAAGATACGAAAGGAAAGTTTAACTTGTACTGGACATGAAATCAAACATGGTAAGGTATGAATACGTCTGAGGATTCCCACAGCAATGGGCTGTGAGGGACAGGCGATTGTCCTATCAGAGATGAGAGGGGACAGTCAGGGGGAGAAGACAGCTCAAGGCAGAGGGCACAAATATCACTACCTCTATGGCTTCGTTTTGAGCACATGCAGGTCAACTACAAGAGGTAATTTAATTCCACTAGGTGACATAATGTGAAAATTTGAATCCTGAGATTTTAGAATTAACTTAGTAAGCATGTAATTAATAATTCAAGATTTTTAACATATACAGGTTTCATAAATGGATATGTAATAGAGGAAGTTAACTTGATTGTGGTGTAGAGGTGGAAGCAGATTTGAAGAAAGGTTCAGATAGGGATTATTGGTAGCAGCTCATGTAAGATGAACTAAAGTCCAAAAAAGGAATGGGAAAGTATTCAGGGGAAACAATAGAGTATATAGAAGTAAAAATGTCCATATGGAAGTTTGTATGGAAGCCTGAAAAAGAAGAAAAAATGACTTTGCTCGGGTAATTTAGAGAATGGGACACTTTTAGTAGAAACAGAGAAATAATAAAACATTGCTTGTGTTTTGAAGGTTCATGATTTGAATCTAAACACATCCAGTGGAAGAGGCTATGAGGCACATGATACAACAGTCCCTCAGGTGGCACAAGTGTGGGTCTAGACAGTACCTATCACTCAAGGTATAAACCAAAGCCGAGCATAGAGTCAGTATGAGTAATAGCATGTCAGGTATTTTTTGTTTGTTTTTAAAGAATAGGACAATCACACACAGTAAAGTGTAGCAGATCTTAACTAGGAGACCATGTGGTACATGGTTAAAACTCTGTGTCAGTATACCAGTGTGACCTGGAGCGAGTCACTCAACCTCTGTGCATTTTTCTTCAGTTGTGAAAAAAGCCTGCAATAGCACCCATCTTGTGTGCCTGTAATGAAGATTATCTGGGTTTTCCTGAAATAACTACAGTACCTGAAGGGAGTGCTCAAAGTTTTAGCTATTATTTTTACATTTATCACTGAATTTGGGTCTAGGCAAAAAGAAAACTTTGAAAATGTCAAAATTGCAAGGCAAACAAGAAGAAAAACTAACAGAGAGGAAAAGTATTATTAGGGTTGCAAGAGGACTAAATGAGGCAAGGTCTCTGACACCAAGGTAGAACAGAATATAAACAAACAACATTGCACAAATACTGTTCAAAACTAAAATTAAAGACCCCAAATTAAAACTGGAAGTAATAGGCCAACAGGAAACTTATAAGAAAAAATAGTGTACTATATTGGTTAAAAATAAGTTATTTTCTTAAGTCACTGTGGTCATCAAAATTTTTGAAAAACTAAAGTACAAATTTAGAGCTAATTAAATAATGGTCATAATTGTTAGGCTCTTCCATATTTTAGATATCTCAGTGATTTAAAGTATCCCTTCTCTCATTTTCTCTCATATATTTTTTCTAATTGTAAATATCCTTATTTGTTCTTAAGCAAGACTGTCTTAATAATTTCACGAATTGGTGAGTTTTCTATTAATGGATAATGAGAATGATTCATCTTTAACCCCAAATTCAAATGATATCAGTAGACAATGTTACCAATGGTGCATGATGCTTTTAGCCTTTATTTCGGTATTAAACTAGTGACACTTCATTAATTTTTAAAAGGATTTGATTTGCCTATTAAGTCATTCATAGAATCGTCTTACCTTCAGTTTCCTGGGAGGCCAAAGTATTTTGCATACTCCTCCGCATTTAGCATAATTTCTTATGTTCCTTCATTAAACAAATGTACATTTAAAGATATTTAAAACAGGTACTCAGGTGTTTACAATTTTCATGAGTCTTTTGTTTTCAATAACTTTATAAAACATAAAATTTACCAATAGAAAGAGAGCAAGGACTTTAGAATCATATTCAGTAAAATTCAAAATGAATTCTGTCTCTCCATCTCTCTAGATAAGTCAAATAAACTCCACAATTTAGTTATTAAAATGTATAATATGGGCCAGGGATATAGCTCAGTGGCACAGAGCTTGTGTGCTAAATGAAAGGTCCTGAGTTCGATTTCCTATACCAAAATAGAAAAGTGTAACACACGAATCTTGATAAAACAAAATTTAAGTCCATTAATATAACTTGTCATTGAGTATATACTTTTTATTAATTATTTTATTTCTGAGGATATGACTAAAAATTGGCATCCTGCTATTTGAAAAGCTCAGAAAATGTATTAAGACACTCATTAAAAATCAGTGAGTAAAGGGGCTGGGGATTTAGCTCAGCAGCACAGCACTTGCCTGACAAGCGCGAGGTAGTGAGTTCAATTCCTGGTACTGGAAAAAAAAAACAAAACCAAACAAAAAGATCAGTGAGTACATAGACAAGGGCTAGAAAAAGAAAATTTGATTAGTAGTTTTATAATTAGTGTGTAAGCTATTTAACATAACTAGTTCACATGTAAAATCCATAGAGATAAACCATTTGACATGATTAATGCAGGGAAATTTTTTAAAGAAATAAATAGGATTAATAAACAGCTAAAAATTTAGCCTATGCCAGTTTTGACGTGTTATTCATAATTTCACAAACTTTTAATAATTCATATTCAGTTTCATATTCTGTTGTTTTCTGAAATATCTTGAAATAATCATTATTATTTATGTTGGCTACTGTTATGGTTGATACATTGTGTCAACTTGGGGAGTCTAGAGGTTTGGCCAAGTGACTCAGCAGGAAGCCAGAGTGCTTACTTTGTATACATCCTGAGCCTGTGGAAGAGGAGGGCAAAGATTATGTGAGAGCTACATGCTCCTTAGGTGGGGGTAGCCTGTTTAGGATGTAAGGGAGTGAAAGAGGCTGCTTGCTGCCATTCCTCCCTTTTGCTCTGGCTGTTTGCTGTTCGGCTGCCATTCCCCCTTTGCTCTTGTTGCTTTGCTGTCTTCTGCCTCTCAGCCAGTGAAGTATGGACTGAAACTTCCACAAACTGTAAGCTAAATAAACCTTTCCTTCCTTCATTTTGGGCATTGGGTATTTTGTCTCAGCAACGAGAGAAAAGTAACCAAGACAGCTACAAAGCATTCTACACAGTTATTTTGCTCCAAGTTCCCCCACTGTCTTTTCTTATGAAAATGTAGATGCTCCTCATTTCCTCTGACTACAGATAGTCTAGTAGTGAAATGATGAACATATTTGTGTACACAAATCCTTCCTTCAAGGAAAGGGCAGCAAACAATAAGAGTTACATATATCAGGAAAGATATATGTCTTGGTTATTTTTCTCTCGTTGTTCAAACAAATTACCTAACCCCCAAAATTAAAGAAGGAAAGGTTTATTTAGCTTACAGTTTGTGGAGGTTTCAGTCTATCATCGGCTGGCTCCAAGGCATAGTAGCAGGGCACAAGGGCACCGCTTCAAGGTGGCACAAAACAGTAAAAGCAGCAAGAGCAAAATCGGGGAGAACAAGCCTCCTTTCCTCTCTTATAGTGTAAGCAGGTTCCCCCCACCCAAGGGTGTGTAGCACTCACATCACCTCCATGCCCTCCTCTTGCACAGGTTCAGGATGAATACAAAGTAAGGACTGTGACCCCCTGCTCAGTCACTTAACCTAAACTTCTCAAATTGACACAGTGAACAACATCCCAGAGCCGTAAGCGCATGGCCTTTTCACCCCAGGATGTAGAACTGCTGAGGCAGTACATCAAAGACAGGACGCCATTTTGACTGTTACAAAGTCTCTTCAGAACTGGCACATCCATGATGACCTCTTCACAGGAAAGCTTTTGTACTTTGTTATGGCACTTCACACTCTCTTGTTTTTCTTCCTGTCTTCCCTGGCACTCTTTGGCCCCTTCCTCTAAATACCTATCTAACTAAGGCCTGCCTGTGGGCTTTGCATCCTGAGCAATTCTCACATCTCTTCCCAGATCATCCCAATTCATCTCATCTTTAAATACCACTCACATCAGGAAATATGATGCATTCCTGTAATCCCAGTACGCTGGGAACCTTGGGCAAGAGGACTGTAGTTTCGAGCCCAGCCTGAGTACTCAGTGGGGTCATGTCTCAAAATTTAAAAATAAATAAATAAATAAACAACAGTGGATATAGCTCAGTGTGAAGGTCTTGCGTTCAATTCCCAGTATAGAAAAAAAAAATCATGCCTACATTGAATGTTTTACATTTATATTTCAATTTCTGCTTTTTCCTGACTCATGTGCAATCAGTTTGGCTTCTTGCCTTGAGTGTCTAATAAACATCTCAAATGAGGGCTGGAATATCACACTTGAGTTTCTTCTTGAATCTGTTTCTCCACTAGCGATTTCCACATACGGAATTTGCACCCTAAGTTCCTCCAGACAAAGCACTTAGAAGTCATCCTTGTTTCCTGCTTTATCCTTGTTGTTTCTTCGGCAAGCACTCAAGGCGAAAATCCAGTTACTCCGAATGTCCTTACCGTTCTCTGCTCCTCCACTTCTTTAGGCGGAGACTGAAGCGCCTTAAACCAATCCAATCACAGTTCACTGTTTCCATTTTATCTACTGCCCTCGGGACTCCCTGTCTTCTGGATGTAGAAGTTGTAGTGGTATTTCCTGCAAAATGGGTTTACCTAATTCCTCATGAAACCTTTTGTGAATTAGATGATTAGCAAAAGTGTACGAGTGTTATTGATCAAAACACAGCACCTATTTTAATGATGGTGTGCCATCTTATTGCAGGGTTCATCATCAAATGTTATTATGACATAACTTTTTAAAAAATGTGTTTATATTACAGGTAAATCAAAATTTTGAGAATTATAATTTGATTCCACCTTCCATCACGCCACACAAACTTACTTTTATACCTATTTCCAAGACCCACTTTATTCTGTTTCTAGTCTAATGGACTTTAGGTATGTTACCTGAGTCTCAGGTTTTCAATATAATTCTATTTTAAAGAATGAAAATTAGGGATCTGATAATCACAAATAGATGGGAATTTCTTTATGAAAGTAGAAGACCTTGACCTTTTTGACTTGTACAATAAAAATATGGGGTCTGATTTGCTCTGTTTTATTAGAATTTTTCCACACAATTGAATTGCTGTTCTAAAGTACAAGGTCAGCCAATTCAAGCCTACACTTTGAAAGAAAAGCCTATTAAAAAATTCTTATGTATGTGAATATAACATTGCAAATGATTGCACTAAAACCAACAATACAGTCAGCTATCTGGACCCAGGGGTTCCTCACCCATGGATCAACCAAAAACAGATTGAAAATTTTCAAGAAAAAAGAAAAACTTCATTCCCTAAACAACACAGTGTAACAACTATTTACATAGAATCTACATTGTATTAAATATTATGATTAACCTGTAGATTTTTTTTTTGGTACTGAGAATTGAACTTAGGACCTTGGGCGTAACAAGCAGGTACTGAGCTACATCCCCAGCCCTGCTATAAATCATTTAAAGTATACATGGAAATGTGTGTGTGTGTGTGTGTATTTATAGTTGTTTCATTAATCACTTGGTAACTAGGGAGGTGAGACTACTATAAATATTTTCTGTTTATATCAAAGTACACCCACAATACTTTTGGTGAAATAATTTTAAACTGCCAGCATAGGAATGCCAAAACATTCCCCCTGTTACTATTTCAGATTCTGTAGTTACAGCTTGAATTTTTAGAGTCTGCTGTATGCCATATAGAATGCACTTGCAAAAAGGACATAATGCCAGGCACCAGGATTGGAATAAATAATGTATGTGCAAATCACTGACCAAAGAGGCGGGAGACTTTCACTATGCAAGAGTTATAGGATGATCAGAGGACTCATAAAAGACTTTTGAGCTAAATCTTAAAGAAGCTATTGTATTTAACCATATTGATCTTGAAAATAATCCTCTTTGGATTTTCTTCCTAAAAAAAGAAGTGGAACTAAGGCAGAGAAAGCTTTTATTTTATAATGTATGTTTTCAAGCACTTGAAATGACTGTATTATAGACAGAAGTTGAAGGTACAAATACAAAAAATAGAGATATAAAGCAATTTTCCACCTACTTCAAGTCAGTAGAAACATGTCTCCAATTATCGTAGCATTTCACTGGGCAATGGCTTTCTTGCTCTTTATTTTCTTATATGACAGACTTTGAAAAACAATTGCATATATAATACATTTTTATATTATTGTATAGATCATTGACAATTTTATATCATTGCATTTATTTGTGTACATATAATGTTTGCATGTGTAAATTTAAAAATATCAGCTGACTACACTATTACATAGACTGTTTACAATTGCATTTATTTCCATGTACCATTGTCATGTTATTGTACACAGAAGAACACATTTTGCTAATGCACAAAGAATGTACACATTTCTTTTTTGCTATTCTACGTTTCTCCTAAAGATTTCTTTTAGAGCAGAACCTCTAAGTCAAAAAATAATAAAACTTCAGTAAACGAAGCCCTGTAGTAGATGGCATGGAGATATTATTTGCATCTTTAATTATTTTGCTAATAAACTATAAGCTACATTTAGTTACCAGCCATAACATTTCCATTTTGTAAATGATACCCTAACCCTTTTGTTTTCTAAGTGAGGATAAAAATAATAACATTTTGTACAAAATATTATATGGAGACAAGATTTTGACAATGTCCATGTGAATTTATCTTGAAATTCATCCAATGCTAATAATTTAACTAAAACTGCCTACATAATTTAAAGAAATTTCTCACAATGTGTTCTATCTGAATTCTCAAAAACTTTCATTTGAATTATGCATCCACTTGGACAAGTCTTCTGGGTTCCTTTGACTCAGAACCATAGCACGATGCCTCATCTTTCCTGAATTACTGAGGAGCTCCTCGATTCTTCCTCTCCTCAGACACCTTGTTCCCTCACTCTGCTGAGCCACATGGCTAATGTTTCCTAAGAACCTGAGGCAGTGATCATGATTAATGCCTCAGGAGGAACATGCTAATGCATGAGCAGTTGCTGTAGATCAGGCAAAAATTTGTTAACACTGGATATTTAAAATATGCTTTTTTAGCTGATTGTGGTAGGACGAGCCTGTAACCCCAGCATTCAGGAAGGTGAACCTGGAGAAGAGTTTACAAGAGTAGGAGGCCAGCCTGGGCTACAAAATGAGTTCAAGGCCAGCCTGAACTGCAGAGTAAAATCCTACTCAAAGAAAAAAAAAAAAATGTTCTTTTTCCAAGTCTGTCCACTCCAGCTATTAGAATTTTTGATACAGTCCAAGGACTTTTTTTTTTTTAAATAAAAGAAGGAAAACTTTAGCAAACAGACAACCATTTACAAAATAGCAAGAGAACCGTACAGACAATACAGAGTTACAAATAATGTGGTAGGAAATTAATAATGCTTGTTGTATTACATATCAATATCTTCAAAATGGTTTCTCAGGAAAACAGAAACATGCAATACTGATCAATCAAGGAAACACGAACTCTTTCTTTCAGCAAAGAAATAGAAGACAGTAGTTCAACTAGGTTAGCTGTCCTGTATATATATATATATATATATATATATATATATATATATACACTTACAAAATTTCTCCTTCTTTCCCTTCTCTTTTCCCACATCCCAGTTGCCCTTTACCCTTGAGTGCTTTCCTTTCATTTCACAATGTCTGTCATACCTCCTAGTTTTTAGTCACTCTTTCAGGTTTTACACTAGTGAGACAATGCAGTGCTTACCTGAGCTGATTTATTTCACTTATGAGTATGGTCTCTAGTTGTGACCCTTAGTCCAAGGACTTTCCAAAATAATGGCTAAATATTTAACTTTATGAAGATTTAATGTATGCATAAAGCTAATGAGATTTTTTTAAAGAATGAAGGTAGACATTCGAATATTTCCTAAAAATATATTAAACCAACAATAATATCTACAATAAAATACAGCAAGTATCCAACCCAATATTTCTAAATATTTTTTATAAAAATACACTGAGAACCACTATTATAATGATTAAGGAATTATTTTTTATTCAAGTTCAATTTGTCTCTCATGATCTATGCCTTTCTTGCAAACCATACAATTGGGCCTAAGGAGTTTCCTTCTTGTTTCAGAGGTTTTATTTCCAGAATATCATTCATTTATCATAACTAATCCTTACATTCTCTTATTTATTTTTTATTTAAAGTGAATAAAGATAAGAAAAAACAATAAAAATGATACAGAATTTCAAAAAGAGATGATAGGAAATTAACAATGGTTGTTATATTATACATTGTTATCTTCAGAATAGTTGTTCAGATTACCAGATATAGGCATGCAAAAGTGATCAAACAATTGAATATTAACTGCTCCTTTCAATAAACCAATAGAAATTAGTAGTACAGTTATCTTAGCTATCTTGGGTATGTATATATAATAACTTTACTCTGATATTCATTTCTTTAAAAGATATTTGTTGAGTACCTGTTATGTCTATGCTGTTGCCCTAGGCAGTAGTTATAAAATGATGATAAAAGTCTGAGGCTTCAAAAAGTTGGTGATTCTGAGGATTTCCTTATATACTCAACTTTGTTTCTTAACTAATTTCTATAGTGATTTCATTCTTTCAGTATCCCCTCTAAATAATGGGTAGATTTATGTGTTACCTGAGGAATAACTATTGTATGGTTGAGTGCTAAAGTCTTTTTTAACTGTGATTACTTTGCACATCTCTGCCATGCCATATTCCTGGTGAGGAGCTACCTAAAAAGTGATATTTACTGTTCATCTTTGTATTCTTTTTAATTAGGAAGAATAACATCGTACAAACGATGCCATTCTGTGGAGTGTGCAAATGAATGGACACTTACATGGCCAGAGAAGCTGCAAAATTATTTTACTTAACTTCATCATTTCCAAAATTCTGCAGACTTTAATAGGAACACATGCTAGAGATGAGAAATATACAGTGAAGCTGTAGGCTTGCACATAGGAAATTGATTTCCTGCCCACACATTTAATTTCTTAGAAACATTGGTGCCTGCCCCAACAGTTGAAATCCTCCTCATTCTGAACTGCATTTAAAAGTGCAGAAAAAAATGGGGAAGAGGAGGTTGTAAGGAGCTTTGCCTACTTCCTTACATATGTTATTTGAAAATCATACAGAGCCCTGTAACCTCTTACTGGCTGTAAGAGAAAGTACTTCAGTAATTTAGACTAGGTTCACCGTTTTCATTTGTTCTTTCTTTCCACACTTAAGAGGTCATTTAGGTAACCTTTAAAACTCCATTTAAGATCTGATTTCCCATGTGATAAAATCTTCATTAAGTAAAGAACTTTTTGACATTTTCCAAATCAATCCCCGAATCCTCAAGTATACCTTTAATATTATTTCACATTCATTTTAAATTACATTTAAATAATTCTATGAAAGAATTCTTTGAAAGAAACCCCTCAATGGCTGCAGAAGTTCTCTATAAATACTTGCTGAGTGAATGAACTAGAGGAGCTATTCACAGCAAAAAATGGAAATAACCAAACTCATTGACAATAAAAGTTATATATAATGTTACTGGACAATAGTGTAAATAACATCCCACCATATTAAAAATATAGATCAACCAAAACCTCTATAAGGTATTAAATATAAAAACCATTTAATAGCATTCCTAATGATTTTAGCATAATCATTTGCATTTCATTTCAACCTTCTTTGTAAATGAAATTAAAGACCTTGAGTCCCTTCTCTTATCTAATGTATATTTGTCTTTCTGCAATAATTCTGAGGAATTAGCTGTCACTTGAGTAGATCCATTAATAGAGAGTTCACTAATTTAGTGATACTCCATTAATCTTACTGGTGTTATTTATATTAATGTTTATAAAATGCATCATATTGACTTCTGATTCTGGTAACTTCTTTTTCTCATACCAACATTTAAAGCAATAAAAAACTATAGTTTCTTTTGATAGTATACCCAGAATATTTTTTTAAAAACTAAGACTGTACATGCCTTATACTGTTTAGTAAGTTTTAAAATTATGTTATTCATATTCAAGATTTTTAAGCTTACTTGTCATTATTTTCTACTACCACATTAGTTGTATTATTTTACATTGTGTACAGTGTACAAACGCAATATAAAATGGTAAATAGAAAAAAATGTGTATAAAATAATATAATAATAAAAATAGTATACATTAGCTTTCACTCTGACCCCAGCTGGAATCCTATGTTGGTTTCTGTTTCTTCCATATAGAACTGGAATTTGATCAAATTTAACTGTGAATTTACATTGGTTTCAAACACTACTTTGTGTAGTTTTAAACAGAAATAAAAGTCTTCTGCCTGGTTCTCATTTTTTCTCATTTCCTATATCATAATCTTAAGATAAGATTTGATATTTGAAAAATAAGTCAACACCCTTAGTTCAAATATCTTGCAAGATAATTGATCTGAGAAATTCTGTGAATTATTTTTAAATTAGCTTAAACTAAATTCACTTAGCAGTCAGTGTATTTCTCACAGCCTCGGTGATTTGCATGTAAATACATAAATAAAGGCCTCAGATTGATAGATTTGCTCCTGGTTTTGCCTAATTGCAGGAATTCATAATAATATATGTCATATCTGAATATAATCAGCTTTGCAAAGATATATCCTGGAAATTATCTTAGCATCGTATTTTAAACCCTTGAAGGAAACAATTGATATTTAATGAGGAATGTATTTTGCTTCCAGCAAAGTGTTTGTTCCAAATTAGTGAAAAGAGTTTCATTCTTTGGTGGAAACAAGAATGGAAACAAAGGCTGGGCCTGCAGCTCGGGGGTAGAGAACGTGCCTGAGTTTAATGGTCAGCAACATACATATACACGCTCACAAAAAGCAAACAATGCATAGTAGAACAAATCATTCATTGACAGACAAATACAACTGCAAGTACTGAATCAAGAAATTTTCACTTTATGTGAACAAATGATTACTTTCTATTTTGAAATTAAACTGAACCTGTACTTCTGGAATGTGTGGTGCTACTCTTTCATTGTCAGAAAACCTTGTACTGTATGGCTATTTCCTTAAATTGTAGCAGATGGAAATCAACTCACTTCTTAGTTTTCACTTCCAAAGCTCAAGAATCTCTAGTCTCTTCAGAACAATATTGTGACATTAAGATCCTTCATTATTTTGTTTGCTCTCTTTTCACATTCTTAGCTTTCATGTTATCTTCCTTAAAAGATTGATCACATGAATTTAATCACTACTGTCATATGTTTTATAGATTATAGTTGTCTTTTGTGGACTACCTATAAATGCCTTTTGCCCATTTTTATTGAGTTGTCTGTATGTTTCTAATTGTTTACTTATATAATTTGGGGGTAAGCATTTTGTTGGTTATATGTTTAGCAAAATGTTCTCAAATCTATGGTGAGGCTTCACTTATTTGATAATATATAATTTTCATAATAGTGTTTCTAATTTTAATATAATCTAATTTGTCCTTATAGTTGGTGATTTCTGAATCTGATTTAAGAAATCTTTCCCAACCACAAAAATGGTATTCCATTTTCTGTTATTTTCTGGATGTTTAGCTTTCCACTTTTAACAATTTGTTCTATATGTTTTAAATGTATTTTTTTAGTTTTGGGCAGAAATGAGGCACATTTTCTTTTTTCCGATGTGGATATCCAGTTGAGCTGAATGTTTTATTGGAAACAGTACATGATGTCTCTGTCATAAATCTAGTGTTGATGTACCCATTCATATATGTAGCTTTCTTTGAGTAATCTGTATTTGTTTTCTTGTTTTATTTCTCTATCCTTGTAGTATTAACTTTTACGCCTTCACTAACAATAGTTTGGTAATAAGTTTCAGGATTAACCCAGTAAGAGTAGCTAGTAGGAAAATGTAAACTAAACTCACAGGGGGCTAGGATATTTAAACTTAAAAAAGAAAGGTAATAGTACCACATTTCATCATGAATGGACAACAGCAGAAATTTTCATGCTGCTACTGGGATAAAATTGCTTCATCTACTGAGAAACTGACATAACTGACTTATCTAGAAACAAATTATTGTGTATGCAGTTGTTCTCCTGGGCATACACCCAAAAGAAATGCATGAATATTGAGACACTCAGAAAAATTAACAAGAATGATAATACTGGCCACAGTCTTAATAGCTCTGAATTAGAAATATACATGTGGCTTAGAGAAGATAAAGAAGATGGTACCATACAGTGCAACCACAGGCAGTAAAGAAGGTGAGAACTCTACTGCTACATGCAATCAAATGGATAAAACCCTGGGTCAATTGATTGAGAGGGAAAGAAATGGCCAGTTTGGGAAAAGAAAGTAAGATGAGCTTGTCAGAGTTGCTAGCAATGATTTCTTTACATAGCTAGGTGGGGCGGTGACACATTCTGTATCTATCTGTAATAAGTAGCTGTGAAGACTTAATAAAATATGTTGAAATTTATACTACAAAGAAAGGATTATAGTTAGGTTCTATGACTGAACAGCATATTATCTGCAAATTAAATTAAAGTGACATAATCATTCCTAGTCATGCTATCCTTTTAAGCCTAAAGCTGATATGGATATCTTATTGACATTAGAACAAACTGTGTCAGACTTCCAGCCAGTCAGAAACATTTCACGTCATAATTCAGTTAGTTAGCCTATTAGATCTCCTTACTAGCTTTGTGTAATGGACAAATTTCTTAAGCATGTCTTCCATGCCTTAAATAACAAAAAAAAAGTATTAGAAATGACAGTACACAGGATGAAAGCCTGTGGAACATCATTAGGGAGCCGTCTTCAAGTTGACCAGGTCATTCATTAACATATTTAGGGCATGATTCTTAGCTATTTTTAACGTTACCTACTGTTACTATCTCCCAGTCCACATTTTGCCATTATACTTATCAGAGATAAGCCAGATGCCTTGCTGTAATTAACTTGGTGATACGTCTTTGGAATTTATTCAGTTTTATTAAACAAGAACCTGATTGAAGAAGGAAATCCTTTTCACTCATTAGCATCACCTCCACCATCGTCACTCCTCCATGTCTCTTCTATTCTAAATGTTCGCGGTGCACATGCAACATTTCAAAGAAAAGATTTTCTGTCTCTACTTTGTTGCGGTGGCTGATTTTTACCTATCTTTGCCTTTCTGTCAACAGCTTTCATAAACACTCAAAGGAGCTTAGATTACATTTATGAATATCCTTTGGGATATAATCTGGATTCAAATGCTTCAAAAAAAGTTACTGAGGCTGTATTTGTCTCACTAGATTTGAACTTGTCCCAGGAGGTAATTTCTTGTAGGTGATTATCACTACTGCTACTCCCAGGGCTGTTTGAAAATTGACACCACTATTGGTGGAGGTAAAACTGGAAGTCACTTTTTTCTTTTTTCCTCTGTTTTGCTTCAAAAACAAGCTTTAATGCCCTTTTGTGTTAATGTTGCTTTCTGTCGGCATTAATTTATCTATATTTTAGCAAAGACTGCGACCCTGCTGCTTCCTTCAATGTGTGACAGATGTTCATTAGTGGGTAGGGGTCCCTTCTTCAACTACTCTGATCAAAAAGTATGTTCTCTTGGCTGAGGCCTATTTATCCGACTTCCTTTCTATCCTTGCAGCTGTTTATGTCCTGCTGTAAATCTGAGCTCATTAGCAAGCTCCTGTAACACTTCCTAAGATGCCTATTATTTTTTAACAGTGAGATAATTCTCAATTATATGCTTGCACTTTATATTTTTTAAATGTCACACTTCATCAGTGTTGTACTTTCAGATCGACTTTCATTTGCACACAGTCATACAGATCTCTGTAAGATGCTCATATTACACATTCTTTTCAATGTTTAGGAAAATTTTTTAACTCATGGAGCCAGGGCTCCGGGGCTCTTTATGATTGCAATTTGGGAAAACATTCCATTATTACTTTTATGTGTTTATATTCTTTCCACTTTTATAGAAAATGGATGGATTTTACTCTGATGAGTATTTCTATCAATCAGGTCCTTTTTATTTCGAATACCAACATCACTTTTACCTATCTTAGTATCTGTACATGTTTTCTTTCTCCCATTGCAACAGATCATTATATGCTATTTTTGTTTGTTTGTTTTTGTGGTGTTGGGGATCGAACTCAGGGCCTTGTTCATGCAAGGCAAGCACTCTACCACTGAGCCACATCCTCAGCCCTGTATGCTATTTTTAAAGGCATAGTATTTGCTATTTTATATTTTTGTAAGGTTAAAATATACTTATTTCTGGTGAGTCTGAATGGTATTATATATTAATTCATGTTGTATTCTTGATTTTGTGGCATTAGATTTCTTTCATGGGATTGGGAATTTTGGGCTTTTTCTCTTGCTGTCTCTTTCCAGACACACACCCTTTCTCCCTCCCCTCCTCTCCTTTCGCCTCTCCTTTCCTCCTTTCCCGCCTCCCTTTCTCCTCTCCTCTCCTCCCTTCTGCTCTCCTCTCCTCTCCTCTCCTCTCCTCTGCTCTCCTCTCCTCTCCTCTCCTCTCTCTACTGTCCACTGCCTAGTGTCCTAGAACCCCACATCTTGCATTGCTGTGCTTGACCTGTGCCTTGGCTCGTCAGTGTTACTAGGGAACTGTAGGTCTAAGGCCCTGCCAGTGGTGTCCCCTAGGTACTAACGGACACAGAGTCTCCTGGAGTCCAGACCTCCCAAAGAGTAAACAGTGTTTTGCAGTCACAGCCAACTTAGACCTGAGCCAGCTTTACTTTGCAGCCCTGACCCCAGGGTCCTGTCTCTGACACACACAACAAACTTCCCTGCACCAGCTTTCCTTGACAACCTAGTACCCAGCGGCCTCTTCATGTCCCCAGACCCCCCGACTGCAGCAGACCTCAAAGTCAGCTCTACTCACTGTTTGCATTTTAGCTGTGTTTCATGTGCATAGAGATGCTTATCTTATTTTTGATCCTGGCTATGTCTTTTCAATTTTCTTTTTATCTATCTTATCTGAAAATATTGTGCATTTGGAGCACAAGGAAACCTCTAAACCTGAGCTTATAATGTTGTCTAGCCTGGGGTCTTTTTTTCAATTCATTCTTTTCATCTGATACATATTTCTCAGCCAGTTATTAAAGGTGGTTCTGTCTTTAATTGAAAATTTTTTTCACCATATTTTCTTCTAAATTAGAATCGAAGCTCAGAGTCTCTGGTGACATTTCAACCACTACTCTGAGTGTCATGTTTATTCAGGAGCCATTTATCATTGGGAAAGAAGGCCCATGCCCTCTCTCCAACCACCCACTCCACTTCTCTTTCCTACCGGAAGTTCTGATTTACAAACAGCAGCACGAATGGCCCTGTCATAGGAGTTCAGAACACTGATTACATCTATGCAGAGTACTAGACTCATTCATCTCCCTGGACTTCTTGTGGTAATGTATTACTCAGGTAACTCAGGGTACAAACTCCATGTGTCTTTTGCAATGGAAACACATGCACCCAGGGGAAAGGACCACAAAGTGGGGGCAAGCAGGAGAAGAAGGAAGAGGGGAGAGAAGATGCCGTGAAAATGCAGAGGGAGCAGAACTCCTATTGTTTAGGCTATAAGTGTTCTGTAATAAGTACACATCTTTCAAGTCCCTCCAACCATCTCCTCATTATTCATTTAATAATTCTGGCCCTATTATTTTAGATAAAAAGTCTCAGTCTCCTAAGAAACTGAGAGTTTGTGACTATTCAATACTAACATCTCTTCAAAATCTGCTTGCTTTCAAGAGTTACCAGTATGAATTGGGCACGCTGCTCATGTGTGCACCCTCCAGTAAGTTGGAGACACTTGTACCCTTGTACATACTATTTCCAGAATTTTTTGTGTTATGAAAGGTGTCATTCTTAGTCCTTGGATCAGTAGAGCTTATACAATTCAAAAGCCAAATGGATAAAGTAGACAGCTTTCCCCAAATTACGTGCTTGATAGATCAATGAGAAACAGGAAATTCTTCATTGATCTTTTCTTCATGTTCCTCATCAAAGCCTGACATTTCTTTCCTCCTGAACTCACTACTCTCTCTACTCCATTTCTAAGAAAAGAAAGATGTTACTTCTATTTTCCTTGCTTTTAGATTTTTGCTGTCTTTATGTATGACACTAAGTTCTTTTGTATTTCAAGAAATGAGACAAATGGGAATGAGAAGCTGTACATTGCTTGCTTACTTATTGAAAAATTGTAATTCTTCAAAAAAATGTATAACGTAAGAAAATTTATTTCAGAGTCTTTATCAAGAAGCAACTTAAGAAGAATGTTCGAAATCTCACCAAAGAACCAATTGGACATGTTTCTCCCTATTCTTTCATTGTATTTATTCCTGGTTGACTTCATTGACCAAATCATCCTATTGCCTTCAGTAACATAATAAAAGTTTATATGCAGTTGAATATACACTTCTTCAAGGTTTGGAGCTGTAAATCTAACAAGCAAGAAAATCTACTTTTAGTGTTTGGTAACAGCATATTGTTATCTCAAAAATCAACCTGCTGTTCCAGCAACATTTTATAAATTCTAGAAAGAGGCATGTGGATGGCACATAGCTATAAAGACTATTAGACCCTACAATAAGACTGACATTCTGCATGAAAATAACATGTATCACAAGTCATGGACAAGGAGCAACTATTACTAATGAGCTGAAGAATTGGTCCCAGGAAGATTTTTTGTAGACCCAGGACACAAATTTTGGATGGAAAGTAATTGGTGATGATAGGTCAAGAGAGAGTCTATTTTCTTTTAGAACTCCATTTTAGAAGTCACTTAAACTTTAGATAAACTCACTCTCCATCCCCTCCCCTCTTAGCTAACCATAAACCGTCTTAAAAAGAGCAAAAGCATAAAATTGAAAAACAAACAGTTAAAACAAATTGAGGGGCAAGCTAAATGTTAAACTGTATATCTGCATGATGAGCAACCTCTGGGAAATGTAAACCTTGTGACAATTATGTGGCATTCTCATAAACTTCCCCAAAATTAGGCAATGTGGTTACCATGGAAACCTAGAAGGTATATAAACAGTGCAAAATCCTCTTGTGGTCGACACTCCCTGATTTCATTTCAGGTTGTCTTCTGCTGGCAATAAAGCCTCCTTTGTTCCCATTTTTGGTCTCTTGTGAGTGTTCGTCTTGCTGACTTCTGCCACAACAATGGGAAGTGCATTAGGGGTTGGAAAGAAAATAGCTCTGAGTTGGAAGATACTTCAGGCTTTCCACAACTTGGGGTAGGATTTTGGCCTTTCATGGCCTCAGATTGTCCAGTCATGGAATTTGCACAACCTCAGGGAAGGACATAACCTTGGTAAAGTCACCATTTTAACTCAGGAAACTCCTGGAAAGGAACTGTGGCTAAGGACCATCTGCTGGGGCCCTCCGTGTGGCTGAAAAGTTCCTCTTCCTCTCCTCATGGAGGTTGGAAGGGCTCATCACAGCCACCGCAGATGGGAAAATGTGCAGTGCACACACTGGTCCTTGGGTAAAACTGGCCAGGCTAGAGGAAGAAGCATTGTGGGTGAGGAGAGGGTGCATCCAGGCTTGCACCGTGTGTGAAGGTGAGGGTTGGTTATGTCCTCAGGCAGTGGAGAACAATCAAAAGGTATTGAGCAGGGAGGAAATAGATAAGGTTTACATTTATAGAATGTCATTGCAGTAAAACTACGGATTGAGGACATGAGAGTAGGCAAACTCGAACTCACAGGGAAGTAGTTATCATATAGTTTACACACAAATTCTGCAGATGATCGATGGGCAGTATATATTCACACTCACTCACTATATACTTAAATCTTTTCTAAATGTCCTCAGATGTATTAAGATACAACAAAATCCACAGATTTTTTTCTATTTTCTTTTACTGAGATGTTGATCTTGAGCAGAGGTTGCACCAGTTATTATTAATATATTTTTAGTGAAACACAGCCACACTTCCATTACGTACTATGACTGCTTCATGTAACAACATAATTCAGCAGTTCCTACAGAGGTGACATGGCCTGAAACCCAGAAAGCATTTAGCATTCCATTTTTTGCAGAAAACAAATCCATCTTTTCATGTAAAGTCTATGTTTTACAGTTATGTGATGTCAGTTGACCTTTCAAGGAGTTTGCTGGTTTCAAATAGGTGATTATGGGTGAGAGGAGGAACTCCTTGCGGTATTCTTTGTCCCATACCCTTTGTTCTACTGTAGTCAAACATTTTACTTCTTCTCTGTGAGAAGCCTATAATTATTACTATTGTTTTTTTTTTAAATTTTGTTTTGTTCTGTATTTTTTGTCTTTTTGAGATAAGGTCTCACTATGTAGTTCAGGCTGGTCTTGAGCTCTCTTTGTGGCCCAGGCTGATCTCCAACTCACAACGATCCTCCTGCCTCAGCCTTCTGAGTGCTGGGATTACAAGCTTGCACCACCATGCCCAGCCTATTGTTGTATTGAACACTTTAAAAATATAAAAGCATAGACAGATATTTTACATTTACTGACAGGTGAACCATTTTCAGTGTTTATTTCTTCCCATAGATATGAGTTTCAATATGGTGAGATTTACCTGGTGGTAAAAACTTATTATATACACATACAGGTGATTAATTGCCTCTGCTTTTGTCTTAAATATTTCTGTCCTACTTTAATTTCTAGAGGAGATTTTTGTTGATGATACAATTCTGTGTTGAAGTCTTTATTTTTCTTTCCTGGTCTTCACGCCAGTATATGCGGTTCCTTTGTTTTGTGGTTTGCATTGATTCTACTGAGAAGTTATGGCTATCTGATGATATTATAGACTTTCTACTTAAGAATTTTTCTCAGCAAAAGATTATGTAGTGAGTTGATATGATTTTCTTTGTGTTTATTTGTGTTCAACAAAATTCTCAGATATCTGAGTTTATAAATTTCATCCATTATTTCTTATGTATAAATATATAAAATGTAAATTTCAACATTATTTCTTATATAAAATATATAAAAATATGTGAATATATATGACTGTATATACCTATCTATTCAGAACACATCTATCTATATTTTGTTTTCCTTGCTTTTACTATTCCATTAATATGATTGATTGTTAAAGCTCTTTTTGTCCCATTAGTTACTGGATGTTCATCTGTTAAATCCTTTTTTTCTCCGAACTTCAGTTTAGATGGCTTCCATGGCTGACGTTTCAACACACCCACACCGATGCTTTCTTCTCAGGGTTTGTGTTGTTCTGCAGCCTATGACTGTAGCAGATATCTGAAATAATCAACTTAAGGGAAATAGCCTATTTCAGTTCATGGTTTTATTATTTCAGTCCGTGATTTATTGGCCTTTTTGTTTTGGGCCAGTGGCAGCACATTACGACAGGATAATGTAATAGAGAAAAGCTACTCACTTCCGGCCACCAGGAAGGCAGAGAGGAACAGGAAGTGGCTGGAATTCCACCCTCCCCCTTTAAGGTACACTATCATGAACTGAGGACTCGCTGCTAAGCCTCCCCCTTGAGTGCTTACTGTATTAGTGGCATTGGCTGAGAACCAAGCCTCCAGCACATGAGCACTTGTGGAGCACGAGGACCCAAACTAAGCAGGGTCTAATCTACTAAGGCTCCTCAGGCTTGTCTCATTTCATTTACCTTCTCCTGTGGGTCAGGATTGGGCTCTGCCATTGTCCAGCCCCTGAAAACAGGCATTTCATATACTAGGTTGCTAGCCTGGTAATTATCTAGGTAGCTATTCTAGCATAACTGGGAATAAAACTAAGCCATCATTCAGACACAACTTAAAGTACGAGAGGTTGACTTTGGCTCACATGTCAGTTCATGATTGGCAGCAGCTTCTAGGCAGTACCAGGAGGCAGAGGAATGTGGTACAGGAGAAGGTGTTCAAGCCAGGGCAGCCATGCCGCAGAGAGAGAAGAGAGAAGCCAGGTACAAGAAGACACCCTTCCAGGTCACACCCACAGTGTCGCACCTCCAGCCAGGCCGCACGTCCGAACAGCACATTCAGCTCCGCACTCATCAATGCATAAGCCCATGGAAGAGCATGACACTCCCCTTCCACAAGCATGACAGTCTGGGAGGACACTTTAGATCTAAACATAACACATATAAAATTTGTTAAGGAAATGAGATCTCTGTGACAACTGACAAAGCGATGTTTGTTATGAGAATCTTAAAAGAAAAATTATTTTGTTAGCCTTTAAATTATTATAAAAACATTGAATATATATATCTTAATATACTTTATATTAGATAATTTGTGAAATATTTTTCTATCATTTCTCCTCATTAGTACTAAATTCACCCCCAAAATTTTAATGCTCCTTAGCACTATGCATTGTGTGCATTTTTGTCACTTCTTCATATGTAGTCATGCTTAAATATTACTAAAAAACGTCTTTCTATTCTATATTAATGCCATTTATCTAGTAAGTATTTGCATGTTATTACTATTTGCCAGTCAAATACAATATTTTACCAAAAGATATTTACGTTTGTTTAGTAATTCAAATTATATTTCTAGAAATACTTTAATTCAGATGAAATGACTTTATCTCTGACGTGATACATATTTCCTGATTGCCTATATATCTTACCTCCCATGAGTTCAGGGGTATGATGTAAGACTAGGTCTCATTTTAAGAACTCCAGTAGTAATATTTTTGAACTTTGAACTTCTTAAAGTGACATGTATTTGAGAATTGTGTATAATTGGTTTTTCTTTCATTTATAATTCCCTAAAAGATAAAACCTGACATGAAGTAAGAAGATTTAGATACTTACATATTTTTTTTCTAGTGATTTTAGCTAAAAGTTCATGGTAAATTGATCAACCCTCAGCCAATTAGACTTTGACATATACTAATAAGATCTAATTGACGAATTATGGAGACATTTGCTCAGGAGAAAATGAGCACATAATTACACCATAAAGAGGTTAAAGAATCAATGTTACCTAGCTGGGAGAATATTAGCTGAAGTCCCAGTGGCATCCATAAAGGACACTTCATGATTCAGTTGTGAAATACTGAACTGACAAGACCAATTAAGATATGCACAGTAATCCATTTTCGAAGGTAGCAGTTCAATTTAAATATTCATTTTTGGGGGCTGGGGATTTAGCTCAGCGGCAAAGCGCCTGCCTGGCAAGCACAAGGTCGTGAGTTCGGTTCCCGGTACCAGAGAAAAACCAAAA